>NC_142201.1:28115000-28215000 GCF_049639895.1 Pseudopodoces humilis | reverse complement strand
TGGTTTTCAAACTGGAATTCTGCTGAGATCTCTTTAAACTATTTATCTTCCCAGTGTGCATGTGTGCACATGGATACATATATATATACGTATATGGGTGGGGGAGAGAGAGAGAGAGAAAGATAATATATATGTCTTAATTATTTTTTGGCGTTTTTCAACTTTTGCTGTCAGCTATGTAAACTGAGGTAGGAAGTCTTTGTTTGAATTACAGTGGCAAAGGAAGGAAGAAAGATGAAACAGTTTTTCAATATGCAGAATGTGCTTTCAGATTATTCTAGCAATGCTGAGCAGCGTACCACTTCCAGTATTAGTAGCAGAGGACTGGTTCACATTCTTTGATTGCCTGAGGAATAAATTAATGAGGTTACTAGAGACATTGAACATTTGCATATTCACGGATGCTTATTAGGTATAAAGTGAATGCCAGGTGCATTGAATTTTGGGAATACTAGCTATGTATTTGGTCTTCTATTTTTAAAGCAATCACATCTTGCTTTTTCCCTAAAGTGGGAAGTTCTGTGAGGGGAAAAAAAAAGCAGCATTTATAAAAATAATAACACTCCAAAAAAAATTAAATTAATTCAATACAGATGAAGCTTTGCTGTAAGATATGCATCAGAATAAATAAGATACAGCATGAGGCTAGGGACTATCTGAATATCTTGTTTGGAACAACAGTTAGGATGATTACAAATATAAAAACAGTTGTTCCAAGACATAAGGAGAACAAATGTTATATTTTTCACTGTGCTCCTTATGGATTTCTAGCTTTAAATAGCAATAGGAGAACTCATTATGAAGTTACCTTCCATGATGTTCAATGCTTAATTTTTAAAACATCAATATTTTCGCACATTTTGTTCCAGCAAGTCTCAAACTCAGGCTGCAAAGCACTGGAGATAGAATTACAAAATTTGCTCGACTGTTTCTCCAAGGAGTATCTGCACATGGTTGCATTGTTGTCAGTGACTTCCGTCATCGCAGTGTGAAAGCACATTGTGTGAATGATTTGCACTGTATCTCATTATTGCTGCAAGTTTTTATCTATATTGTTTATTTGGGATCTTGCATTTTTGCATTCTGAAAGATTTTATGGTATTTGGGTTCGGGGGGGTTTTTTCCATCCCATTCTTTAGCTGCCTATCTGTATATAGAGCACAGCATTAGCACTGCTTGTCCCAGCAGAGAAATATCTGCCAATTGAAAACATGTATTGTTTGTGCTGCCTTTTGCTTGTCTTTTGCAGTGTAAGCATCAAGCGTGTACATGTGCACAGACTACAGGCTTACATGCCCTGCACACAGATAAATGCAAACACGCATTCCCACACAGATGTGCATTTACAAAATTATTGGTATCACCTACTTCCAACTAGCTGGTGTAGCAAAATCAAGCAGTGATAAGTGTTTTCTATGGATAATAATATGTATCTACAAACAGGCTCCCTTCTGCCCCCTTGTTTCACAGAATACTGTGCTCAACTTCCCTTTCCTGGATGTTGCACTGTGCTGATCACTGCCCTGCCTCTGCAAATCCTATTTGAAAAATCTCATTTGCAGCATAACTGACAACAAAGGCATTACACGGTGTATGCCCTGCATTTTCTGCAGACTATTCCTTGCCTTTGTAAGTTATTTCTAACTTCTAATGAAAATACTGTGTGATCAGTTGATGATCTTTTTTATTTATTAATAGTCTGTAAAATTAAGTGTGTCTAATCAAAGAATGGTTCTTTTCTTAAAAGTGCAAGGTGGAATGCATTAGATCAGTGGTACAAAAAGCAGATGTTCTTTACTGCAGTAGGCCTTTCTTTAGGTACTCTAGGAAACAGGGACTTAAAAATTAAATTGACAAGGATTTTGAGGTGCAGCCCCTGCAAGACACAGCAATCCTCTTGAGATACACATTTTCTCTGCATTTGTTTCCAAACTGTAATTCTGTTCCATGATTAAAACAAAAAAAATAGGAAAATTTTTTTTTGATATTTCAGTCTCTCAGGGCAGCTTCTGAATAATTACACGCAAAGTGATCTATTAGGTATTTACTGAAAATAGTATTGCAAAGCACAAATGTGCATTTCTTTTTGTTTTTCGTTTTTTAAAACATCCTTCGTAGCTGCTTCACTGACGTCCAGGGGTTTTTGCCATCCACACGGCACAGATTTTTTTGATTATGTAGATTTTTTTTTTCCTCCTCTATTGCAGTTTCATATGCAAAGCATGCATCAGCCACATCCATGCTATCTCCTAAAGCAGTCATTCTGAAACCCAATCTGGGGACAGTGCAGACTAAATAAAATTTCATTTTGATTTGGCCTCCCGCTGAGAATGGGACTGCTTTGTTTCAGCCGACAGAACCAGCAAGCCAGAAAGGTATGTCCTGTTTTGCATGGCTGATGGTGTGACTTGAGGATCACAATCAGGCCGTTCATGCTCTCAGGGCTCGGCATCTCATCCACATCCTGTACCGTCTTTCTCTTTTCCTTGCCATTTGCTTTCCTTCTGTGCCGCCTGCCGTCTACCTGCAGGGCAAAGCTATGGCAGACCCTCTCACTATTGTTTACTTTGGCATATGTTTAATAGCTGCATGGCTGTTTCAGGGTAGGGTTTGTCTATTCTCCCCCCCTCCCCTTCCCTCCCACCCCCTTCCCCCTTCGCCTTTGTTTTTCCCTTCCCTATCCACATTCACTTTCCTTATTTTCTAGGTGTTGAATACACAAATACTGACTTAACAGAAAATTATGTAAGTACCGCTTGCAATGCTTCAGAGATTTTACTAGGAGATCTGTAATGCAGAATTTTATTGTGAATGTGAGGAAACATTTAACAGCTCTGAAGGACTTCAATTTTCATAGCCCTTTAGAGATGTTTAGGCAGAAAAGCCGTCACTCGTTACAGTTAGTAGAAAAAAAAATAAATAAAAACACTCTTAGGAAGGGGTCTGGCTGCTTTACCATCTTCACATGCCTTGCAGTTACATCTGCAGCATTTGGCATGGGGAATATCACTAAATATTTCTTTCTCTAAATATTAGTATTTATTTTACAGCCAGTTTGCATTACAAGAGAGAATGTACAGCACTTTCCTTGCTGCTGCTACCCCTCATACAGAGGAGGTGTTGGCATTGGGGAACGACCTCTGTTTTAGCCTCTGGACCATCTTTTGGACAAGGCACCAGGACTTCTGAAAGACTCTTTATGATACAAACTTACTCCTCAAAAGTGAATTTCTCTGATAAAGCTGTGCAATATCCTGTCTGTGATTATCTTTTTCAGGGGGGCGGGGGGGAAAGTTTTTTTATGTGAAATAAAATTAGCATTAAATTTACCTCAAACAAAGGGCAAATTTTAATTTTGCTTACTATTTTAATATGGATAATGTCATGTTTTCTTAGTAAGGTAGACTACAATTATAACTCTAAATAAAAATTCAACCCTTAACAAAAAAAATTTAAAAAGTAGCATGTTTTATAGAGCACTGACATCATATGCAAATTTATATCTTCATGGTGATTTACAAACACAAAATTTTGATTTTTGTGTGAAACATGCCTTTGTGGTATGTGATATTAGTAACAGCAAATTATCCAGCAAAGTCTTAAGGAATGTAGGTGGTCAATTACAACACTCTCTGCTCAACTTAGCAAGTTTTGTTCCCAGCTTTCATGTTTTACTCCAACTCTGCATCTTTCATCAGTTTCTGAATCCCCAAAATGACCAGAGATGCAGACCCTTGGCAAAACGACACAGATCCTTGCATGGCAGAGTTCTGTGACTAGAAAATTCTCTTTCTTCCTAGCTTCTTTAAGAAAATAAAAATAAAAATAAAAATAAAAATAAAAATAAAAATAAAAAAAATTTTAAAAAAAGTGGGTTGGAGAATGAAGGCAGATCCAAACAAAGTTTGGAGGAAAAGAGGTAAAAATAAGATAACTCATTGACCTCTGTGTAAGGGAGAGTAGGCCAAATTTGAGTGTCAGCTATATACATTCACGTTGAAAAACTGCTACAGGATTTCTTGCACCTGGTAGGGTCCAGCCCTGCATACTTTGTTATTCAGAGACATTAACAGAGTCAAATGGAGTTTAGGAACAACTTAAGGAAGCTGTCTGTAGTGATGTCACATTTTCTTTAAAAAATTTGAGGCTGTAAAGAAACTACAAAGCAGCTAAATGTATAAGAAACAAGACCTACAGTTTTTTGGAAGGATACAGTGGGGAAAATGATCAGTTCTCTGGGTTTTCACTCAGTATCTCTAACCCTCCTGCTTCACCCCTCAGGTATGATTGGGAAGTTTTCCAAGTTACCACCTCTGCATTTTAATCAGAGTTTAAAAAAATTAGTTCCAACTTTACCATCATTTCATTCCAAGAAAGAAATACAAGTTTTAAGAGAAGTTAAATTCAGCATTTTATGACAAAATATCCCTGTTCATTTATGTCAGAACTCACAGTCCTGGTAAGATTTTTGTTGCACAGAGTATTTTACATTATGTCAATAGCTGAATTGAAATTAAAAATAGATAAAATAAACATTTACATGTGTATGAGTTGTAAATATATGACATTTTCATTTAAAATACTCAAGGAAATTAAGAGAAGTATTGTTTCTTTATTTGTGGGGATGTACTACTTTTTAAATGAGTGATATTCATTATGGTAAAGTAAAATAATCTTAACTCCTTAATGTGCTTACTGTTCTGGATAGCTTTTTTATTAATTTTCTAACTGTTGTACTTAACCAGGAATTAATGAAAACTTTATTCTGGTGCTCTTAGAAAATCAGAGCTCCTTTTTTAGGTTCGTTTATTAGAGCTACATCTTGCAGTCATATTATGGATAAGTAAAAGAGGTGAGTGGGTTTTGCAAGTTAGTTTTGCATTTATCACTTCCACGGAAAGAAAACTGTAAAAATATTAGCATAAAGTCCAGAAACAAAGACTTCATTCTTTGATAGACGTATAAGGTTGCTGTCAGTGGACTTCTTAGTGCTCTTTCTTATATAACCTAACTATAATTCACTATATTGAAAGAAAACAGAACAAATCAAAACCCAAAAAACAATGAACCAAAACCAATAAACCAAAGCCAACCGAACCAAAAAAAAACAAGTACTTGGGCATGTAATAGATTTACTTATATGTATAATTTTTTAATGCAAAGGACTTATTAATTCTAAGGTTTTTTTTCATTTTTCTCTCACTTTTTTTGCTTTACCTGAAACAGGTGACATGACTGAGATAAGTCATATGCATGCCCAGAAGTTTTTTGAGAAAACAGATCATCTCAAACAGAGAATTTATAACAAACAGGAAATTTGATAAACACCCAGGAGACAAGTTTTTCTTTTGTATATCACATATACATGTATGTAAATTGGCTCCATGAGGCTAGCATGTATATATATAGATAGATAAGTATGCATGTGTAAATTAATTTGTACAAATCCAGAGAATGAAAGAGAGGGATGGAGGACACTGTCACCAAAGTTCCACCAATGTCACATGGGCAAGTATCTCCAGCCTATCTGAATTTCTCAGAAAGTTCACACCAGATCATCTCAGGAGGATCTCCTGGAACAAATTCATTGTTGTCCGATGTTAGCATCTGCTTAAAAACTTGCTGAGGTCAATAGGATCCCACACATGAAAATCTGATTGCAAGATCAGGGACTAAAGTTTTGGTAGTAGCCCTTTGGCCAAGACAAAACTAACTAACAAACTTGGGGAAAAAGGTGGCAGAATTCTGTCATGACACTGGACTTGGAACCTGTCATCAGAATTAATGGACAACTCATTCTCATTCAACTCAAACTCCTTGTACTGATGTTCTTGCTTTATACACCTGATTTGACCAATACCAATAAAAAAGGTCTAAAAAACTGGGAGAAGATACTATAATATTGCATATCAAAGGGCAATTGACTAGCAGCAGATACCATAAAATTATATATCAAAGGAAAGCAGTAATATCTGTCAGCAAGTATGAGGATAGGAACCCCTTGTGTTCACAGTCCTACAGGGTTAAGGAGCAGAATTGCTTTACTTTTGGATATTTTTACCCAATCTCCTTAGATACAATAAAAGTAAAACTCAAAGTTAGATTTTTTTTTAAAAAAAAGAGAAAAGTTAATCATCAAAGGCTTACTGATGAAGTTCACTGAAGTAACAGAATGTTAAAAAAATTAATGCCATTGCTTAGCCCTCCATTTGATAATGTTTCAGACTTCCAGAAAGTTGCATTTCTTGTTCACAAAAAAGCAAAGCAGGGGCTTTCTTAGCTTTAATGATGAATTCTCTACTGTAAGAGGGTATTTTTCCTATAATTATTGTTTTAAATAAAAATTTAATAAAACAATCTAAGTAGCTGATCAAATGTCTGAGTGTAAACTGAAAATGAGTTTTGGACCAAAGCTAAAAAAACAGAGACAACAAGCTGGCATTAACTTTGTTTAGGAGTAGAGGCAAAAAGTAAGCTTAGCCCAGCAGCCACTGAGAAATCTAATATTTCCTGAGTGAGGAGAGAAGGAAGTTTGGAAACTTCAGGAAAAAATGGACCAGAAAACCATGTTATTTGTAACCTATACACACCATTGGGATTTCTACCACTGAGATGACCTTCTCAGAAAAAAGCTACACCCAGGGAAACAGCTTCTAAGAAGGACATTTTGACAGATATTCAAAGAACAGAAGTCCTGACAATGCACATCTTGAAAGATTTTCTAAACAAAAATTCATAATGGTCTCTCAAATAACCAGGAATATAAATGTGTCAAAATGCTATTGATAATATTAAAAATAAAATAGAAGACATGTTTTAGTCAACTATTTATCAGTCTTTTCTTATAAAAGGTTGAAATAATATTTTTTTCTCCAAAATAAGGGTTAGATGGAAGAAATTACTAGTGAATGTCTAATGGATGTTATATAGACCAGAAATGGATTACAAATTAATAGAAGCATTCTCTCCTTCATTAAGTGTTCTTTACCCGATGGGGGTGGAGAAGGTTATGTTATAGCAGCATTATGTCCTCACAATAAAAATACATTTAATCTCCTAGTGTTTACTGCAAATGGTAATTCATTGTATATAATTTTCTTTATTTTTGAAACCCTTTCCATCTACCAGCTGTCTGACAAAAACAAGCATGAAACATTCTGAAAATAAACTTTTGAAATTATTTGCATTCAATGGGAAAATTCCACTACTAAAAGAGTATTCATTAAATGTTTCTAGTGATGGACAAATCTCAGAAGATGCAGACAATTGTTTCAAACAAGTATAACAATACCAATGTTTGTCTACAGTGTTTCAAAAAAATGTCTCTGTCCTCATTTTATCTAAGAACCTCCAAAAAAAATCAGAATTTTAGTTGTTTGTTAATGATGCCTAGTTTTACTTCTGTCTGCTCCTGAGGTTCCTTTACTTTATCATGCAGAGCAATATTTCCTCATGGGTGACAGACTACATTTCAGAGGAAATTAATTTCTTTTCCAATACATGTTTCTTCAGAAGTAACCCACAAAATCTTGATGCAGAAAGCAGCTACAGGAGCTACTAAGAAACATTTTAATCCATAGGTTTTTTTGGTTGGTTTGTTGATTGGTTGGTTGGTTGGTTGGTTGGTTGGTTTTTTTACTTCTCTCTCCCTTAAATAAAAACTTGCCTAGGTATGTGTAGTGATCTTACTTCTGTGTAGGTAATAAAAAGTGATTTTTGCACCTTAAAATGGGAGCAAGAGAGGTAATGTCATAGGAATATTTACAGAATTCTTACAACCTCTCCTTATTTTCAAATGGGAAATCCAAAGTAAACCAACTGCCACAACAAACAAACAAAAAAATATAGCCCCACAACTCCTCCAAAGGATATGGCTAAATAAGATCTAGCACTACCTCAATTCTTTTGGCCATATGGTAAATTATAAATAGATTTTCATCTAATGGAACTGAAAACTTGGAGCTATTTTTAGTGGGTTTGGGGAGAGAAAAGGGATCTGATTTTTTGTGATTCTTCCCTCTCTCTCTCTTTTTTAAGACATTCAGTTAAGGTCCAAATTTGTACTTTAGGGAGGTAAGACAAAAAGACTAAAAGCTTTTTTAGTAGGATCAGCTAAAATGGCAAAATAGATCTGGGTGGTAGCAGGTTAACAATGATAAGTCACCTTAGGTCCCTAAAAATAGAAGTGAAAGAAGTACATCTGTAGTGAAGAGCAAGGGGGCCAGAACAAAATTCTAAAGATCCCCATAATTAACTGGCAGAGGGTCATATGAACACTTATTAAAATGCAACAAAGCACAACGGGGTGTCTCAAAGATGGAGTTTCAATCTCAGCTGTGAATTTCTTGGTTTTCTTAGTCCTAGCTAGGCCTGCCATGTTATTTTAATATGTACTTTTCTCTACATAATACCTTTGAGAATTTGAGAATGTTTATATTACAGGGTTAAGAGGGAAGTTCATAGACAATTCAGGGGACAAGCCTCCTTAGAAATTGTAGGAAGAATGGTATTATGATGATATTTTAAGATATATCTGTGTCTGATATTGGAATGCTGTGAGATCAATGCATCCATTTACCTTCCAGTTTCAAAGGCAACAGTAAGTTGTCAGTAAGAAATAGTCTTTCCCAGTGCAATATCCCCACCTTACCCTAATTCTGCTAAATATACATTATACATTGTCAAATCCTCATTTTACAGCATTAATACAATATTCTTTAGCTGCCCCTCTCAAATAATTACAATGAGGAAAAATATATGTCCAGGCAGTAAATGTAGATCACTTATCTTGAAAAAACAGATTGTATGACTTTCTTGGCCAGAAATATTGCTTTTTACCACAAAACATATCTGTGTTTTAAACCATAAAGTCCATCTAATTTCACCTGCTTTAACACCATTCTAATTTGTCTGATCTCTTTTAGGTTTGGATTAAAAAGTGTTGCTGGACTTGGTTGATTAAAAATAACAGAAGTCAGAGATAATTGTGGGAACGTCTGAGGCACAGGGGATCTGAAGGGGGCAGGACAAAGGTAGGACAGGAGTAGGTTGAATACTTCCTCACTTTTAAGAGCAGAGGGAAAATAGCACTTCATTTCCTAACACTCAGACATGTTGTATGCTCTGCATTTGATATATTGGCTATTGAAAGTTTTTGGATGGAGTACAGCCTGGGGTACATTCTTACATCATGATTTACAGGTGTTTTCTCATATCATAATATGTTGGCAAAACTGGAGAATATTATGAGTAGCTGAACCGGCTGAAGTCCACAAATGCACTGTTTCATGGCACTGTAATTTTGTTAGTGTATCTAAGACCAGCAGGGTTTTCTTTATCCCAGGAGTACTTTGAAGTGCAGTACTGTTTATCTGCTCATATGTAGGAGGGGTTTTTTGGTTTCTTTTTCTTTTTTACTTTAGTAAGATTATGGCATCTTGGATTCTGTAATTCCTTCAAATATTATTTTAAGTTTTCTTTACATATGTGCATACCCCCACACACATATTTACCACTTGGAGGACAAGTTGGATAAAGCAGAAGTGTAATATCACACCTCCGCTCTCCCAAATGAAGGACTGGCCGTCAGTGGATACCCAAAGTGCTATTTACTCCCTGGAACACAAAGAACAAAATACTCCATAGGCAAATGTCAATAATCTGGCCTCATATCCTCATTGCTGGGTGACTCCTAGTTCTCTTGCAGTCACGACTCAAGCAGCAGTATTGTGGTACACTGACAAACAGGATCCTAATCTTCCAAAACCCTGCCCTCCCTAGCCATTATGTTAAAAGGCATTCAAGTAAACCCTGCCCCCAAATGTGTAACCACAGCCCACGATGAATGCGGTGTGCAGTTTTCTAGTGGGAAAAGCAGGGGCTGTAGGTTGTCTGAAATGGACTGGTATTTGCTTCAGTGAAGGAGGAAGTGAACTAGGAGAATAGGAGGAAATGAGAAAAACAGTCATGAGAAGGATCCCAAAACAAAGCAGAGACAACAATTCTTGGGAGCTAGAATTGATTATGTGTGTTAAAATAAAAGAAAACTAATGAAGGGTAAGCTTTTGTTCCAGCTTCTCATATGATTAAGGGGACAGAATTTTGTGCAATCTTTCTACCAGGTTTGCATCAAAGGTTTTACTGCACTTGTTTTGGCCACTCCTCAAAGGCTGGGAATGTCAGTATTTGAGGATCTCCTTTAAACAGAGATTCACAAACACCTGTATGAAATTCTCAGTATCAGCTGTGCATTTTCTGATCAAAAGAGTGATCTCCTCACTCCTCACTTTTCCTTCTCCTTCCTCCTCCTTCTCATCTTTGCTTCAGGTTATCTAAGAAGGGTGCAATTAAAGAAGCAAGAGGAAAGAGACAAGTCCTTGTGTGGTTCTCCTAAGAACCACAAGAACCACAAGGTGTGGTTACAGCATGGGGCTCATGAAACCAAGATTTCTTACTTCACATGGATCTCCAAGTTTCTTCACTTGCTCTCCAAGTTTCCAAAATTATATTAGAAACCAAGATGCTCTTAACATGGGGTGGTTCCTGAAATTAGTATTATAATAAAGGCACTTTCCTGAGTCAAGATTCTGGAAAGTCTGTCAATTTTGTTTGCAGCCCTAGAATAGGACAATCTTACCTAATTTCCTTGAGTAGAGATGCAGATTTCCTCCAATATCTTCACAGTTTCCCCTGACTCTCTGGTTGTATTCTACCTTCCAGTGAGACAGCAGAATATCCCTCATACTGCTTTCATCAAAAAGCTCATTATCTCCTAATCCTCTGCTGGTCCTCACCAGTATCTCAACTCTAGATATATTTATAGATGTTGATTTTCACTGATCCTAGCCTATTCTTTTTGCCTAGGTTTTCTCTCCACAGTGCCCAAAGCTGCCTTTGATAGCATGTTCTGTGAAAAGCCATTATGCATTTAAAAAATCTGAATCAATAGCCCTGCAAAAAGACTGATATGTTTTTCCTGTTCTAAGCAAAACTCATGGACACTAATAATTTACTCAGTATTTTGAGGCATTCACAATTCATAAAGACAGAGCAATGAGCTACCACTCAGAAATCCTGGATAAACAGCCACTTGCTATGCACAGGCTACCTGTATTATACCATGATCTGTAGATGCAGTGGTCCTAGACAAACTTGTTACATCACACATAGACCACATACGCTCACAACCATGGTAGCCTGACTCCTTTGATCTCCCAGGAAAATCACAATTTTCCTGGGAGAAATATGTAAATCTTAGTTTAAATTCTTCCTCTAGCCCAGGTTTATTCATGGAAAAAGAAAGATTATAACACGAGCCATGCCTTGTGGCAGGTGCAGGACATTAAAGATAAGTAGAAGCTTTGACTGAGTACAAGTCTTCCATAAGGTATGCTTTCCCTGCAAAATTCCTTTCTCTTGGCTGATTTCCAGCCCCATAATCTCTGCTTCAATCTGCAGAAGAATTCAAAGCACTGTTTGTCTTCCAAGCTAGAGAGAAGACCTCAGTGCAAACTCTCAAGAACTGGTCTGTCATAGCACAACAGAACCCCTCCTCTGAGATTTCAGGTTCCTTCCTGTCCTCCTGGAGCACAAATTCACCAGCATCCCATCTATTCAGTCTGCACCGAGCTACTTCCTAGCAGGTGCTTGTAAGTAGAAGGAGAACAATCCTGGGAAAGTCATCCTGCAGGCTTGGCTACTCCACAGAAGGAAATTTCCAGGGAGAATTAATTTCCTGGTCCTTTTCCTGTCAGTCAAACAGGATTCCCTCAGCAATAGGAAGCCTTCCCACACTGAAATGAGGGTGAATATTTTTGGAAGGTCCATTAACCTTGCTTTTCATTAATGTCTTCCACACATTAAGTGGCTGGTCTCTTTAGCTCTCACACAAACAAACCATTTCTCACTATCTGTACATATTATACAGCACAACTTAGAAACACAGGAAACAGGACTCTTCATCAGTTAGCCCATGTAAATACCTGGACCTTGAATGTGTCCGAAAGAAATCTGCATCACTTGTTCTTGAAATCTCCCAGAGGTGGAGATCCCACAGTCTCCTCAGCTGAGGTGAGTGTTCTTCCTTAGTGCTTAACTTTCCTTGCAATTACAATTTTTTTCCTAATGTTTAACCCAAATCCCTCTTGCTATGACTCAAAGCTATTATTTCTTGTCCTATCCACATTGGGCTTGTCATACAGATTATTCACTTTCTCTTACATATCTCTCAGCTGCTATCATTTCTCTCTCATTCTTCTTTACTTTCAGATAGAATAACTACAATGCCCTCACTCTTCATTCAGAGGTCTTGCCTTCTGGTCATTCTCATTCTCTTCTGACATCTGCTCTCCAACTAGTTCACATCTGTTTTTAAGGATAGTAGTCAAAAGTAGACAGTACATCACTGGAAATGTCACTGGTCACAAGCAGAGCTCAGATTGTGGTTATGTTCTTTCTTCCTTGAGAAAAAAGTCTTTTATTTGGTTTAATCCACAGTTCATCTGCTCTTCTGGCTGTGGAGGGTTGCTACCTAACAGCAGTTGGATTTTTAAGCCACTCTTTGGACAGTTAAGGAATGGCTTTTTAACATTTTTAACATTTTAAATGCTCTTCAAGCCGTTCTTGCAGGATTTTATAATTATTAACATTTGTAATACAACTGTAAGGAAGAGAAATATTATTGTTGCCATTTTTTCCAACAAAGAGGTTGCAGATCTTTAAAATGTGCTTACAAATATATATATAATATATATTTTTTTTCCTTGAGTCTTGTGAGAAGAAAAAGCATTGCTGGATTCTTCTGCATAGGATTCTGCAGTGCATTTGAATTCTTCATCCACAAAGTATGATTATTCAATGAGTGTTTTCATAGTGCAGATTTCCAAACCAAGTCTCTCTTCTTAAGTGCTCTCAAAGGTGCTTAACTATAAGCTCAAATGATTAATATTTTGTTCATTTCTGCATTTTCCATTTAAGTACCTAAGTTTTGGTCTTTCACATGCTCCAGAGCACTTTGCCAAATTATTTTATCCCTCTTGGGACAGTTGGTCAAGGAGAAAGATGGAATGACAGCTGGAGAAGATAGGACCAGAAAAGAACCTGAGGGAGAGGCTTGAACACCAAGCAGAGATAAACAGAATCATCCATCTTTATGTCCTACGAGATGCAGAATATGTTTTTTTTCCCACATTTTTCTTAGTTTCCAGTATCACTCTAATGTCAGCAAACACCTGAAACCCACTTCTGTCTTACTTCCCTCTCGTGGCTGATCCACCAAAAAAGGTTGGTAATCTGCTATTGCAATTAGGTTTTCAACAGCTCAAATGAAACAGGTCTTCATTCTACAGCAGAGGTTTCCAGCTTCAAAAGGACATATGTACAAATCAGAATGGTTCTGTCTAACCTTATTCATGCCATGACTAATTTCTTTTTCCTTTTCTTTTTAATCTTAATTTATGTGTTCAATGCATTATGTGAACAGATATGCATTGTAAAATGTGCTGTGACATCAATTTCCAGCACTGCTAGGTTTTTTGCACATGGTGCAATCTAGTGCTTTAGTAGCATGTTCTCATGTGACATAAATTGAAATCACAGTGGGTCACAATGCAGTACAACAGGTGCATCAAAATGTTTTAAATGGTTTGGGATTTTTATGTTGTTTTTTTTTTTTTAATCAGGTCAGAATCAAGAGCAATGGCAGCCATTAAATTAGTTCTGCGTAGCAGCTGGAAACAGGATCAGGGAGAGGATGTTTTTTGCTGTTTGCAATGAGGGTGCAAATGCAGTTGTGCAATGTAAACCACGTAATTTTTTTCTTTCATGTGCTGTGATAAAAGTAGTTTTCTTACCAGTATAACATGTTTCATTAATACAATGTTTAAATAATTAAATACAGCAACTCTGGAGGCGATGGCTAAGATAAAAGTTTGTAGGCAACCCATTATTGTGATCAGACAGTACTTCTTAAAACCCATGGAGATACAATTTAGTAATTTAACTTCTGAAGTGAGTTGTTTAATAAACTACTACATTTTAATATGGTTTTGTTCTTGTCAAAGGGAATGATTCATTTCCCCTCTGTCAATTGTTCCAGCTGAAGTTATTAGTGGTTCCAGGGTTGAGGGGGTGCTGGGTTCCTGTTGGAATATCACTGCTGTGCTGTTCCCTTTCTCTAGACATTACCATTGGAACATTTTATGAGTGATCTTCAGTGGTTATAATTATTTCGTAGGCAAAGCAACTGTGATCATCTGTGTCTTCAATATTGATATATTTCATTAAGTTTAATTCTGTTGGCAGAGAGTAAGATACTGGTTAAAGGGAAAATATAATTAATTGTATTAGGATTAAATGTATATTAGTATAGTGTAATAATGGATGTCCCAAAAAGAAACCTGGCAAAACAATTAAATAGAGGGAATATAGCAATAAACTAAACAATACCTCTGCTGCTATCTGAGTTTTTCATAGTTTTAACAATCTTTGTTTGCTCCAGTTTCAGTATGATCCTCTTGTTCATTTTCCTTTATTAAAAAACAAAAAGCTTTTGTAAGAAATGTACTTTTATGAAAAATGAAGGATGTGTTTCTAATTATTTGTCTGTCCCTTCCTATGACGATTTTAGTTATGTAATGTTGGGGTGTAGGTTTAGTGTTGTCTGCTGGGTTCCTTCTGCAAGTTGCTGCCAACTGATGAAACAGGGTTAGAGACAGACTTGGTAATCAGTTGGATCATTTTCCATATGCCCATCCATTGCTGATAGCGATCAAGGGTGGCAAACATTTCCATGCAACTTGTGCACAGAACAGCCCAGGGAGCAAAGAGTGGGACAGCAGGACCTGCTGTGTGCCTTGTGCTGATCACTGAGACTCACCTGCTGTGGAGACTGTTGCAGTGTGGGGTGACAGGTCAGTGAAGACTAGGGAGCAAGGGCCTCTTCTCAAGAATTTGCTTATCACTAACCTTGGTGACACTTGGGATTATTTGTGGCCAAGTCCTCTACCATAGCACTTACAGTTCTGAGATAAAAATCACACACCAGGGTCCCCACTGCCTCCCCAGCTGAGATGGAAATTGGCATTATTTGAAATTCAAGGAGTTTTTACTGTACACAGGAATAATCCAAATGTGGAACGGGATTTGTTATTAACTGTAAATCCCCTTTCCCTTAGGAAAACCAGAGTAAATGCAGGAAATAAGCTCCCATTTATATACCATAGAGACAATGCTTCATTGTCACTTATATTCTAAAGTCACAAGTGAAAAGTAAATGGAAAGTGGGAGCAAATATCAAGGTGTCAGTGGCCTTGATCCTTCCACAGTGCAGTCAATAGAAATTTTGTAGCTTACTTGTAACCAATGAGAGACGGCTTACATATAGAAGATATTTGATGATTTATTCTTTGGAACATGTGTTAGTCTGTACCCAAATCAAAAAGGAGGGGGGAAGACGTCACCTCTTTTTTTTAATATTAGCTCTACAAATTTCATATTTATTTACTCTTTACATTGCAGTATTTTAATAAACTTTTAAATATTTCTTCAAACACACAAGCAGGAACCTATGTTAAAGTCCAAGAGTGCGTTTCCAGAATGCCTGAAGGATATTGTTACTAGGTTACTTACAAGGCTAGCAGGATTTTAAGAAGGAGCTACAAACAGGATACTACAGAAATTTTGCTCAGTCCAGCTTAACTCCATTATCATTAAGCTTTCCCTGACCCAGGAGCATTCCCAAAAACATTATTATTCTCCCACAGATATGTGCAAAGTCTCAGACAAATAATAACTTTCTATTTTTGAATTTATTTCTTCTTTTAAAATGTTATGTAGGACTGCATGTGCCATAGCCTGCCTGGGGTCCCACATGGCCAAAGCCATCCTGCTTCTCTCTGTATCCTGACACAGAATTTATTGGAGATATAGTGTACCTTTTCAAACCCTCATAGCTGTCCTGGTCTCTAAAAGTGGCCCTTAACATTCCCCATTCCACTTTTATATCGCTTGTATTCCAATTAATTTCCCTTTTCTTTGACAGTCCCATAGTTTCAGCCTTACAGGAGACCATAGGCAGAAAGTACTTCTGTACAATTTTGTCTTCAGTCAAAGGGGCATCTTTTCTGTAAGAATTTGCATGAGTTACTGAACAACCCCCTTCCCACAGTGATAATTTTTTTTCTCTTTTTTGGACACTATCTCAAACTCTCTGACCCAGATAGATGTTTTCTTCCAACACCTAAATTGCATGCACTGGGCTCGTACTGAGTAAATCACACTGAGCATTTGTGTCCTAGTAATATTTGTCAATACCATTGTTATCTTGTTTGGCACGGTTTTATCTTGCTTCTTGCTCCTGTGATTTTGCAGAACTGTGGGCATGCAACCTGTGGCATGCTACAAAGAGTAAAAACCTATATTTATTTTAATATTATTTTCTCTATTAGCCTTTACTTTCTTGTAAGCCCTACGTGTTCTAAAAAATGTTTTTTGCAGAAGGGAATGTAGGTGCATGGAAAAGCTAGTTTGCTATCAGTATGCTAGTTAGTGTGAGTGTCTGCCAAATTTCATCTCCCTTTTTTCTAAACTGACTTTGGATATATACATATAAATTTTAACTCCTATACCTTGCATTTGTAACACAAGAGGTATTCAGTGTGTATACAACAGCAAGAGCGTCCTTGTTCTGCACAAAGTGGAGACATAAGAAGCAGTGGTGTTCTTGATACCTATGCATCACTTTTAGCATGATGGTATCCTAGGCACTGGTATAATAGAGGCATCAGATAAAATAATAATACTCAAATGATGTTTGCAAAGTTGAGCTCGTAAATGTCAAAGGTGATTTGAAGTGGACAAGAGTGAGTCTTGACAAATCAAGTAGGGGCTGCTGGCAATTGTTTCTCTTCTCAGTTCTTATTGAAACTAATATTGGACAAATTGAAAGAGTGATTGCCTTACAGCCTTTGCAATGTCTTCACCAATCTGTTGCCCATTTCCATAAAAAATGGGAGTGAAAATGGCAGCTGACTTCTTCTGACCTCTCTCAATTTCACAGGAGCTCCTGTCGGAGGCCTGAAAAAGCAGTTTTTCAAGCAGACCATTATCTTTCATAGTAAGTCAGTTGGCAGAGAAATTGAAAAATATCAGTCAAATAATCTATTTAAGCTTGGTCTTTCTGTATGCACTATGATGTGAATGGAAGCAAACCAGCAACAGCAACAACAGCAACAACAAAGAGAAAAGATTAAAAAGAAGAAAAAAACCCACAACCCCTAAAAAACAAAAAACAACAATTAAACACAAAGAACAAAACCACAAACGAACAAACAAAAAACCCACCAAAAACCAAACACAAAAAACCCAGCCTCAACCTGAAAGTGGATGAACAAGAGGAGTTAGTTCCTTTACCAGACTGTTTTTGTTTTATTTAGTCAAATTCTTTTCCTGCCCCTGTCCTCATGATTTGATTTCCAGCATCATGGATAAGATGCTACCCAGAATCCCCAAATCTTAGTCCTTCTTATCTTCCTGACTAATTGGTTTCTTTCTACCCTGATAGAACCATGGACCAATTTCTCTTTTGCACCACTTGACTCGCTAACTCATTGTCTTTCAGTCTAGTATCTTTCCCTATGTTCACCAAGGTGTCACCACTCTCATTCCATGAAGTAATTGCAGAAACACCTCCTTCTTCTAAGATTTTGAATCATTAATTTTTTTCTTCTTATAAATTTACAATCCCAGTAAAATTTCTCTTTACAAAGTCCAAGGCACATCTTCTATGCATATGAGAGGTGTAGTGCTGCTTAGTTTCCCACAACTTTGTCTGTAACCAACAACAGAGAAATTTCCCTTGAAAGCAGGTAACCTATCTAGCACAGAATTTACTCTTAGATTTTTTTTTTCCTCTTCTTATTCTCCTAACCCTCACTTTTCTTTCAAGTCCTTAAAATTAGGCAGAGAACTGGAGGATCCATGAGTTTGAGAACCCTGAAAACCCCCAGGACCCTATTCTATGCTGCAGATCACTCAGCCTAACTGGGACTACTCAGCAAACACCAAGTCAGCAGCTTTGACCCTATTTCCACCTCAGCTGTCTTCCATCAGGCTGATTTTTTTCTGCCTAAACTCCATACTGCTCACAGGTATCAAGACTGTATATTCGTTTCTTGCCTCCCACATCTTCCAGTAACACACCTCTCTTTATCCACTCTCAGATTAACTGTGGGGTTTCAGAGGTTCTCCCACAACTGTTTCTGGCTATCACTCTGCTTGGGTTTCTAGTTCTAGTTTTCTCTGACTGCTCTTTAGTTGCTAATGTATTTTTTTCTTTGGGAAGTAGATATCTCTCAGTCTCCTTTCACAGAAACTAGGCACTTCATACAGAAAATCGTGATTTCTTTTGAGAAAGGTGTTTAACCTTCTTTTGAATCACAGTCACAGATTATTCTTCTTGGCTTAGTTTAATGGCTAAAGGTGCCCAGGTGCACTTAAAATTTCATTTGCTTCTGAACATAACCTTTCTTGCTGTGAATTTTTTAAAAAGACATATTATTTGTCTTTAGAATATCTTAACTAAAGAATTTGGCTGAAATTTCAAGGTTAGAAAGCTTTTATTTAAAATAAGATTTATCTGGTCATGAGTTCTGGGTTATTTAATATAATGTGATTGCTGTATCAGAAGAAGATTCTTTTAAAAAACAGATGCAGAGATTTTCACCAATAAAAAAAAAAATCTTGTTTCTTATTGTGTGAGTAGAAAGAAACAATTTAGACTTCAGAGAATCCTTCTCCCTTTTTTGCATTCTTCACCATGTTTAATTAAGGACTCAAACTTACTAGAGCTACTCAGACAAAGTATCAGAGTCATTTGGTTCCTCTCAGCAATGTTAGGATAGAGCCAGGGAACTGTGTGAACAATAAAGACACTAAAATAGCAAACCCAGAGATAGTTACACCTGCCATTCTAAGACCCACTAGTGATAAGTTATTTACTGACTGTGTTATAAAGTTATAATAACACAGCAGCAGCTTGAGTTTTCTGCAGAGTTGTCCTAATTTCCAGCAAATTATTACATACTTGTTGTGTTGCAGAAAAATAGTTTTCTGTAACTGGCAACCATTAAGTGATGTGTTGTAACCGAGTTGGACCGTTTCTTTGACTTCTGATTTCAGAAAAGTTGATCTTCACAGAGGTGCAAAGTTTAAAGGTACATCACTGGGGTTATGTGTGCCCAGGTCAAAAGCTGACCCATATTTTGCCAATTTTCCCTTACTGTGTGGCTTTTCTCTAAATAATTGCTTTATTTTCTTTTTTTTTTTTTTTTTTTTTTTTGTTTTTTTGGTTTTTTTGGTTTTTTGGACTTTAGGACACGACGGCTATCCAACTACTAAAGGATAATATAATCAGATTAAGCACAGGTTCCAACAAACAGTATTCTCCCTTGCAAAGCTTAGGTGTTGCACATCTACAGAATTTGCAGACTGAATATCATTATTTCACTCACAGATAACCCTCTATTCCCATGAGGCTGTAATATTAACCTCCTACTTTTCTCCTTGTCCTTTCTAAACCAGACTTTTTTTTCTCTACACTCCACACAGTGATTACGAGAATGACTCAGTTCTGATCAGAGGTTCTCACTAGTCAGAATCTAACTGTGCCAATATGTTTTCATAAAGTTGTGTCTAAACCTAAACCTGACCATGGTTTTTATTTCTGCAATTATTAGTTCACTGCATGATGCAATGCATGCATATTTCATATTTGTTTACTCAAGAAGAATGGAGTAAAAAAAAACGTAATATACCTTTTATCTACATTTGTCAATCCTTTATCTTGTGCAAGATTTAAATATCAGACAGTGATTACCAGTGATATGAAGTGATATGAAGACAGTGATATGAAGATCCCCTATAAAAAGTTTTCTTGATATATAGGGCAAGAATCAGGATACAGTCTTTACTTTCATTGGGTTTTGATCTTAGTGTTTTGTTTTTCTCCTCTAGAAACTTTTCTGCATTCACAAAGGAAAACACAAGATTTTTGTGTAAGTGGATAGCAGTGAGGATAAAACAAGAGGATAAAAAAAGGCTGTGTTAGCTACTGCAAGCAGCTGGGCTGACCAAATTGTGCCTTCCAGGACAGGTCCATTCTGTGCCTTTGCAGGTGCTGGGAAGATAAAAATAGCATAGTTCACCTCTTGGACAGGCCTGGCGTTAGATTTCAAAATCCTCATCCTTAGTAAGAAACCAGAATAAAAGGGCATTGTCACAGACAGCAGCATGGGAGGTAGGGCTCAGAGTGCTTGGAAAGTGAGCTATCTCTGCAAAAGTATTCAGTGTGACCTACTGTCCTCTTACTCCATTTGCAAGGCTGTGGTCCAGCAGGTTTGCCATCCCAAGGGTCATAAATCCACATATATAGACCCTTTTCCTCCATCCCAGCAGTTTTCTCTCTGGAAAAGTATAATTTTTGCACTGTTCCTCAGCTGATACAAGGGGAGTGGCTGATGTTGAATGATAAAAATATTGTGACAGTGCCCTGGCCAAGGCAAGACTCATTCCCAAGCTTGTGAAAGGGTGAGCAGGCAATATCCTGCCCTCCCCAGGGACGGGTACGAGCAGTGCAGACCATTTGGGGTATGAGATCAGCCTCCCCTTCTGTCTGTCTGCAGGAGCCATGGCTTGCCTCAGACGCAGCTTTGAGTACTTCAAGCTGCAGTACTTTGTGGGCGACAGGCTCTTTTCCAAAAAGTCTTTCTCACACAGACATCTCGCCTTTCTAGTCATGCCACCCTTCTTTTTTCTATTCTCAGAGTTTTCTTTTTTGGGGGTTCAGTGGAAGCACAGAAATCCCCTGAATGTGACCTTTATAAAAGATGGGAGAAGGGTAAAAAGTACTTCTTTTTAATGGGTCCTTTACTGTGTCATTGTGATTTGTAAAGAAACAACAGCCACTGAGCTTTCTCACTTTTATCTTTGTTTTATTTTTAATTTTAGCAATATCAAATCGTGATACCCTCCTCCCTTTTCATGAATACTTTCTAGGGAACTTTGCAACTGGCAGTATTCAGAGCTCTTTCTCAAAGAGCTGACTGTCTTTTTCTCATGTGTTTGTCAAGAATTTAAGTCCTGTAATTGCTTATGAGAAAAAAAATTAAAGAGTATGATTCAAATATCCCACCCTCCTGTCATTAAACGGGTTCCAATCTTTTGTCGCTTTTGACGTCATAATCCTAACAGTTCTCCAAACTCTTGGGGACTGATCTAGGGAGAACATGGAAATCAATGCCTGGAAAATAAATGGGTTTGAAAGACAGGAAAAAAAATTGTTATGGTTTATTCATTTATAAGGAGATAAAAAAATGCATTGTATATGCACACACAGACATGTATATAGCAGTTTTAAGTTCCTCTATACCCTGCTGTCTTCAAGGGAGCACAAAGAGGCAGTTTTAGTATTCTAGTTAATAGTGCAGACTGATAATCAGAATTCCAAATCTTTTTTTCTACATTCTATTAACTTAATATTTTGGGTTTTTTTTCTGTACTTACTCATGTATGTCTGACATATTATCAAATGCTACGTAAAATCTCATAGATGTGAATTGCACTTTCCACTTGCCAATCATGTCAACTCTAGATATGATTTTTGTTTCTCTTGTAAAATCTTGCTTTTAAAATATGGATATATAATATCAGAGTGGTGTGTCAATCAGTGTCCACTATTTCAACCTGCTGCTTTCCCTTAGAGAAGCTTATACATTACAGTCTATTCATTCTGTGGAACTACCATGCCCTAGAATGAATACAAACTAGGGATAAAAAGCTTTTTGTTTCAAGGCTCCACAAATGTGGAATCAGTTACCAGTTGATTTAAGAACAATTGAGAGCTTTTCCTGTTTTAAGATGGAACTGAAACAATACTTCATGATGACTAGAAGTTGTTGTAATTGTTTTAATTGATGTTATTCTAGAGTTATCTTGAGTTATTCTTTATTTATATGCATTTGTTTATCACAGGTCATGCTTGAAAATGGGCTTTCATCTCAATTTACATAGTCAGCTAACAAATATATGTGTGTATGTGTATCAGCTACACTTGTTTATATTTGACAGCAAAACCATATGTATTCTACATCTATTTCTTGCCCGTATGTTTGTGCTATCGATTAAGACATATGAGTTTGATTTCAGCTTGACTTTTAAGTTTTCAGGACAAACCAAACAAGTATGTATCTAATAATATCAGCCAAATTATTGTTTGGCTCACAGAGCACAAATTAAGTTAAAGCATTGACAAAGCACATATAACTGTGCTTTATAAAGCAATTCACTCTTTTTTTGCAGGGCTTTACTCCTGTACTGTGTTGTCTTTAAGCAACATTAATATTCAGAAATAATTTTTGTATCTCTAAAGGCAAACTGTGTATTAAAAACAATGATAACTGCACTTGTAGAGAAATCCAGTCTGGCGTCAAGTAGTTATTATCATAGCTGATAAAGTAATGGCATGTTTAATTTACACTCTCTGTGAATGAAAAATATCTACATAAGAATTTGTGCCTGTCTTTAAACATCTAGCAAGCAAACTAGCCAACATATAAGAGAAATAGAGAAGAAGAGCAAGTCATTATTTCATCTGTTTCATTTACAAACTCAGAAGTCACAAATGTGCAGCTGGGAAATGTGTTTGTCTCAAAGCTTCAAATCTGTGACATGTTAATTCATAAATAATTGCAGTCACATGGTCTTCCTCAAGGGCATTAGCTCAGTATTCCCAATACAGTACACTCACTTGTAATAGAAAAGAGTGGACAAAAGTGGTTTTCATAAATCAGATAAAATTGATCAATAAATCCAAAACATCTTTCATTATTTCTAACAGAAAATGAGCTTAGTTATGTAAGTAACATTTTTTAAATTTGAATGATCTTTGGAAACTGGCAGGTGGAGAAATAAAGGGCAAGGTAACATTATTTTTTGTTATGGAATCTGTCATCTAAATGTTTCACATTCCTGGACCAGAGAGTGCTCTGACTAGCATCCCATGCTACCCATGGACGACCTTATACCCAGATAATAAATACTTCCATTAAACAAGAGCACTTTTCTATTGTTACAGTCATATGATAACATCGCTTGTGTCATTGTCTAAATGCAGCTGTTTGCAAAAATATAGGCTTTTTCCCAAAAATGTTGTCTTTGGTACTCTAACTGCAGAGTGAATAATGCAGTATGAAAGGAACCTGAAGGAGCCGTTAGGGTCCATTGTGTCAATCCAGCTGCTGCACATGCATATTAAGTCCACATTTCAAAATGCTTGTGAAGCTTTTTCTGTTTGTTTTGTTTTGTAGTCCATTTTTAAGCATTCATATTTCTTCCATTTTACTTGTTAGAATACCTAAACAACTCTGAGCTAGCCTTTGGACAAATTCCAGTTTTAATTGAAAAGCACTATAACAACAAAAGAATAATATTTTCTTTTTCTTTTTTTAAACAGGTGAAATTTAGGAAAAAACTCACCAAGATTTGATACAAAAAAAAAAAAATTTGATTGGTTACTAAAATAAGCATCTTGTCTCATCTGAGAGCTGGTTGTCAGGCTCCAGTCAGCTTTGGATGATTTAGTCTCCTGAAAGTACAAATTAGACTGGAAACCTGACTGACCCTGACTGTAGCTATTATTGTTCAAACCACCACAAATTTCTCTTTATAAGAGTGTTTTGTTCAAATATCAGATTAATTCGCTGTAGACATATGTTTGTCAGCCAAAATTTCGTATTTCTAATAATTCATTTGCTAGAATACTTTGAATTCAGAGAATCAATCTTGTGAGTGTAGCATAAGTACAGCATCACAAATGAGAATGCCAAATTTAAACTGTTTAGTCTGGGAATTTATTGCTGGCACTGGAATGGTTGTTGGCAGAGCATGTCCATATAGGGGGTTCGTTCAGCTACTTCATTTCCAGTCTATGTCATTAAGCAATGGTTTGAGGACACTTGGTATTTCAATGCAGTAGACAACAAAAAGAAAAATATACACCCTCTCCCTTTCTATTAATTGTATATTTGTAGGTCAGAACTTCGGCTTAAATATATATCTGATTTGGATTTATACTTGGGAATTGCTAAATTTATAAAGTTTATCATTAATATAAATGGCATTTATCCTGGATTTTAAGCCTAGGGTCTTTGTGCTCCTGAAAGACATTTCCTTTAGTATTTGCCATGCTCCATGAAAAGAAAGTGTATAGACTATGATTTGACTAGTTAATGGAAAGTATGGAGGTGAAGGCTCGAAAGGGCTTTAAAGACAAGACTTGCCCTTGCCTTCATCATGCTGCAGAAAGGTGTCAGGCACAACCAGCCACTACTTAGACCCCAGAGTCACCGTGTGTCTGGAAGGTATGAAAACTTCTGTTCCCGGCTGACACCTAAGTGCACACCAGTCCCCAGCTGCTCTGAGGATGGGAAATGTGGTCACATCTCTAAATGCATAAGGTGGATACATATCAGTATTAATTGAAGCCTGGAAAACACATCTCTGCATTTTCTCTTTCAGATGACGACAGGAATTACAGATGGGGGAAAAAAATAAGCAGTAGTAAATAAGCCTCTCATTGTACTACACAGGGTCAGAGAATCACAGTGCTATTTACCAGCAAACATACCCCATGCAGGTCATTCAGCCCAGTCTTTTTTTCTCCTTCCCTAATGCATCATGTCAAGAGTGATTTCATTAATCTTAAAATGTTGCTGATAGTTCTACAGTAAGTCTGGCCTTAAAATCCTGACATGAAGGTGATTCTGGTAAACTTCCTGATGGTTTTCTCCATGTCCTTACTCTTCCTAAAGTCATAAAGTTTTTCCTGATATTTAAGCCTATTATCTATGTTGTAGCTGAAATCCATTACTTCTTGTTTTGTCCCTATTGGCTAATGAGAATAATTGGTCCCTTTCTGATTAAGAACACCCTTTCATGCAATTATCAAGAGTTATTTTGTCTTCCTTTTGGTTTCCCTTCTCTAGCTTGAACACATCACAACCTCTTAAGCTTCCTTTTGGGCCTTGTTTTTAAATTTTTTTATCATTTTCAATGTCCTTCTCTTAAGACCTTTTAATTTGTCTGTATCTTTTGAAAAATGTGGTAGCCCAAATTAAATGTGTCTCTCTGGATGAAGCTCAGCTGAACCAAAGAGAGTGGAAAAATTGTCTTCCTTGTATCAGACATGATGCTCCAATTAACACAACCTAGTGCAGCGTTTGTCTTTTCTGTGGCAGCATTGCCTTTATTGCTTGTTCAATATATTGTCCATTATTACTCCTACTCCTTTCTCTGGAGTTTTCTGATCTAACTAGTTTTATCTGTAACTTTGATCTTACTGCTCTTAAGTTGTTCCACCATCTGCTTTAAGTTTCCATACAGCCACATATGCTTCCCATCTTCATACTTATTTGTATGTGGCTTTTCCTGATCTGAATCTCCATCCTAGTGCCACCAATGTGCCCTCAGCCATTGGAGTAATTTTGCTATATCATCTGTAGGATAGACTTGTTCCAGTAGCTGAATTCTTTCATCAGCAATACCAAAGCCCCATCTGATGTTTATCCCCATAAAATCTCAACTATTGCCACTATGTATATAGGGATTAAAGAATTGCATATATATATACATGTTATTTCCTTGGAGAAGGAATATTTCATTGTACGTAGCTAATCAATGATGTATAAAAACAGCAAGGAGACTAGAATATAATTATGCAAAAACAAATTCTCTTATTTGCATGGACTTGTGTATTTTGATGTGATATCTCATTCCACTTCGATTATAAAATCAAATATTCAGCCCTATGAACTGGAATTTCAAAACCTTGTTTCAGAAACCTGGACAGGTGATGTTCCAGAACTGGGATATGCATGCATTCCAAACCCATCTGGGAGGCAGGCGGGAGGGAATGCAGCCACTTTTGAATTCCAACCCTCTGATTTTGCAGGACTAGATACTTCTAAGCTTGCTGGCATAAAAGCCTTGGGAGAGAGTTTTGTGTTGGAACTGCTACAGTATTACTCTTTTGAAACCCATTTTTGAGACGATGCAGCTCAAGTTTTCAAGGCTTCATTTCCTTCAGCAGTAAATGTGTAAGACTTCAGAGGCCCAGAATAGGCCAGAAAGGAAATACTCTTCAAATTAGATCTATAACACAACAATATTTGTCAGTTTTGAGGGAAAATTCAGGCTCAGTATAGTGATTTTTTTTTCAGAATACATTGTTTTATTAGGAAGTTTGTGCACACACTCAGGCTTCTGAAGTACCTTTTTTGATCTACACACATCCTAGTCTTTCAAGGGATTTTCATGGTGTTTTTGCAGCAGAGGAGGGCTCAAAATGTCCTTTTACTCTTACCTTTTACTTCCTTTACTCTTTATTTTGCATGAAAGTATGCTCTTTGCTCTTTCTGGGCTAACAAAGATTTATACCCTTTATTCATTTCCTTTCCCCTCCTAACATGAACCGGAACAGTTTGCCTTACTCAGGTTTCCAGAGGTATGTCTAACTCACTTGCTCAGAACGCGTTCCCAGGAGCAGACAAGAGCGCATTGTGCCTGCACGCAGCCCACACCAGGGCCTTGGGCAGAGTGCCCAAACATGCCTGGCAGGGTCCTAACCACCTTCTTACATATTAATACCACCTAAGAATGCCCCGTGTGTTTGGGCTCACGGGATCTCGCGTGCGCTGAAGAAGCGTTTTCCGCCCAGGCATTCACTGTGTGCAGAGCTGGGCCCAGCCCGGGTGACAACCATAGGGCACCCCTTAGAGAAGGAGTTATTCCTCTTAGGGTGAAAAGACATTGTCAGCAGAGTCAGCCTAAGGCATTTTAGAGTGAGGAGTAGGATACCCAAAGTATGAGAATTAACAATGTATTAATAAATGTCTATACTTAAACATATTAATATTTACAATGACGTACATTTCTAGTGGAGGAGGGTAACTATGGAGAGAAATCTTTTTGTTTTTCTTTTTTTTTAATCTTTTTTTTTCTCTCTTTTTCTTTCTCTTTTTTTTTTTTTTTTTTTTTACTTTTTCAAAGGAGAAAAAGAGAAAACAAAGTCTGTCTTGCTATATTCTCACTCTGGAAGTACAAAGCAGCGCTGAGATTTCTGTAAGAAAATATTGATAACTCCATATGGTAGAAAGTCCATGTAAACAATGACTTTGAACAGGCCACATGCCGAGATAGTGACACAAGGTTAGCGTAGCTATCCCCTCTAGCACAGCTGTAACTTATGCCAGCAATAAAGGCTTTCTGGCAGTGTGTTATTCCCCAATTCTGAAAGCAAAGAATTTTTATCAATAACAGTACGTTTAGATCAATATAGTAACTTAAACATTAAAGCTTCTGCAGCATAGCATTTAACAGCATAGTTAAAATTGAAACCATGAATAAACACCCCACCTCAGACTGACATTGTGTTATGACCCATTCTTAATAAGAAACTGACCATTGTTTTACCACTGCCCATGCCAATATCATTGCCTGTAGGAATAAAATATTTGCTTGTACCATGGTCTGTATTTCAGACCTGATTCTTTCAGATGAGAGTGGGAGTCAAATCCAATGTACTGAGTCATGGTAAAGATCTTTTCAAGTCTGAGGAAAGTGTAACTCACAGAATAAATTACCATACACAACATTTGCTTTTAGGCCAGTTAGCCAGTTACCACTTTGCAAGAATCATTCAAGTGCTCTTATCTCCTCTTCTAAAAGGCTTGCTTTGACGTGTTCAAACATAAGCTGCTTGTTACAGGAAGACTTACTTTCCAGGAATACAAAGATTCAGTCTTTCATCAAACTGTTCGTAGCGGTACATTTACTCTCCCTGAAAAAAATTGTTTCTGTTGATATAGTTCAACTACAATGAAGAAGAAGAAAAAGTTCAGTTCTGAGCAGATGGTTAGAATGACTACAAGCCAGGGCTAAGAAATTACTAAATATTGCATGTGTTAAGAGCACTGTAGTATCTCTATATATCTCTCTGATGATTCTTTCGCTGTTTTCTTCCTCATGAAGAAAAATAGGAGTTAGGAACTATTTCAAGATGTTTTCTTTCCCACCCTCCCCCCCAGTGTTTTACTACCTTCTATTTATCACAGCATTTTCCAGCAACAGGAGGACCCCAAAAAAGTTTTGTTCCATGATGTGGGAAGTAGTTCTCCAGAAACGGGACCAAGATAGAAATTTCCCTCATATTATGAGGATACAAGAAAAGGCTCTCAAGATCTCTTCATTCTCAAAAATTTCCTTTTACTGATTTTAGACAGCTAAAGACTTAAGTCTTTATTGGTGTCATTATTGGAAGTCTCATTCTTAACATATTAGGACTGATGAATAAGGCATGGGACAATATCCCAGCTGGGGGATTATGCAGCTGGACAAAATTATCCCCATTAGTTTAGTTTTTTAAATGATAAACCTTCTTGTTGTAGCTGAGAAGTAGAGACATTATAGGACATAAATAGGGACATAATAGGACAAAATAATTCCATAAAAATAATGTTTTAATTTTGAACAAATGTGCCTTTAGCCAGGATGTTTGTGAGACATCTTTTGATTTCTACAAAATGGGAACAGAAAGTGATTTTTGTATTCTGAAATATGATGATTTAGAATAGAAAATCTGACTATAAGTTATTCGCACTCAGAGAAACACAACATGTGATGTGTTCTGCTCAAACTAACCAACATAACAATGCTGAATGCCAAATCTTGAATATCAAGCACTTTCAATGAAGTTCTCATAAATGTTACACATTCATTCAGGGAATAATTCTGAATAATAAATCTAAGTTATAAACTGCTCTAATACAATTCACAAATAGAAAAAGGAAATGAGGTTTGTCTAACAAATTATTTGGAGTGAATTATGCATCCAGCAGCTACCTTGAGTCCCAAATCTGTGTCTTCTAAAATCTGTATGGGATGTCTCCTCTAAAGATCTTTTGATACAATTAGCTAGATCAGCCATTTCTCAGCTGAATAGTCTATGGCAGCATCAGTGTGCCTATGTATTCCTGGACAAGACTGCTTTATACACCTTTTCCTTATGCCACTTCCATATTACCTTTCTAAGCAGATTTGTCACCTGTTCTGGGAGACACTGTGGCCTCCATTTCCTTCAGTGACCTAAAATAATTAAGAGCTAAATCTCCTGTCTTCAAGGACTTTTGCATAATCTGAAATTTATGCACATGAGTAGTTTCATTGATTTTAGTGGGTCTTTTCACGGGAGTACATTTAAGAAAATGTATTTGAAGTTTTGGGCCTTTAGGAGATTTCTAATTTTACACGCTCCCTACTTTATCAGCAAATAGATTGTTATTGCCCAGCTATGTCTGAAACATACACCGCTAACAGAAGGACCTAGGAATTATGTATAATAAAAATCCTCAATTAAATTAACTGATTTTGTTTGCATTTATATAATTATTTTCAGTTAGATGTTTGTGATCTAGATGGAAACACATTGGATCAGAAAAAGACCCCACATGTTGGGATTTTCTTTTGCTTTTGAAGGCTGCTTCGGGTCAGATGCAAAAAAAACCCTCAGCATCATTGCAGATTACAGACATGCTTGATAGTAAATTTGGCTCTGAGCATTACGAAAAATTGTGTATTTTTTCAGCCGTTGGTGGAAGTAACATTGACACCAGGACAGGTATAAATGAGGATGGCTGTAATACATTTCAGTGCTTGTAACCTATGCAGACAGCACTGGAGTGCAGCAGTCAGCTGAAGGAGCTCGTTTTTGGAAGAGAGAGGCGGAAGGAAAATCTAAATGGGTTAGCTGTTCAGAACAAGAAGCTTTTGATTTAAGAAATATTAAAAGTGAGTTCCTGGATTTTATTTCTGACCTACACCCAATTAATATATTTCCCATAACCAAGACACTGTATTTGCAGGATTTATTTAATATTAATGGAGGTATTAAAGGGATAAACTAGTACCTGTAAGATGCTTTTAATTTTTTTTTCCCTAGGTTTTGTTTCAAAAATACAGAAGCTGCTTCTGACCTAATTGATCAAAACTGCTTTTCTTCAGGAAACACTGCAAAATATCTTTTTTTCAAGGTAAATGAATTTGGGGACTGGTGAGAGAGAGAAAGGTAATATATGCTAGAAGAAGTGCCAGAATTTGAAATGGAAATTAACCTCCAGAATAACATGCATTTTGATATTGCTCACACAACCATTCAGAACTTGTATTTCTTCATTTGGATGCATAAAACTAGTTAAAAATGTCTGTTACAAGACTTTCATTCCTGCTACTTTTCCAAATTTCCTTGAAAGAGTAATCTTCAAAGTTATCTTATGACTGTTAGAAATTCCACTTCTAGGAAATCTCACACAAAAATAAATTTGTTAATTAAATAATTTCACCAATAGAATAAAAAATGTTCAGAAGAAATTATTTCTTTTTACTGTTTTTTTTTTTTTCAGAAATGTCCAAGTATCTTATCACAAATCTATGCAAAAATTTATTTTACTTCCAGCAGCAAAGTGCATCAGTTCACTTACTATGATAATTATATAAATATTTTAATCACCAGAAAAATTACTATAAAGGACTAGGCTTATTGTAAGACAACAGTTACCACAGCTCTGTTAAAGTATTTATTTTGAAGAAATTTTTCAGTAAATAAAACAGCACAAAAATCACTACAATATTATCTTACTGTGCACACATATGTTTCATAAACAAAAGGATTGCCTTTCACTCACTTAAATTCTGATTTAAAAAAACCCAAACTGTTTACACAATATCTCCTCATTCTTTAGATGAAGTACTGAACAAAGGGTACTGAGACCCCTCCCAAGAGGTTGACCTTTCCCCTGTGATCTAACCTCACTTTCCTCTCTTTTCTTCTTTCTAATAACTGCATGGACACCATTTACCGGATACAAGAGGAATAGCTTACATAAGGACACATAACCCAGGACTCATTTCAATATTCATGAGGTCATTGGCATTATTAAAGAAATTCAAGTAGGTAGTGAACACTGGATTGCGTTCCTCCACCATATATCTTTTATCTGGCTGTTAAAGTGAAGCATTACTAATGCAGTTTTAGCTTCTCCTTCTTTGGAATTGAGCTCTTTGGTGGACATGTAATACATGCTCTAGATTCTCCAGTGTGTACCTATATTAACAGCCACAACTATTTATAATTGCTACCAGGGTCCTAAAGAGATGAGAGTTCCCAGACCCAGCATGTTAGCTTTGAACTCACTGAAAGAAAGAAACAAATAATTTAGAAAGTTCTCCCCTCAAGTCAAAACCTAGAGGTTCATTTCCCACATCGGATTTTTTTTTTTTCAAAACTTGCTAGGAAAGGCCAGATTTAGATTTCAAAAACACGAGGTAAAAAGGAACTCCTTATTGTTACTGGAGTTTTTTCTGTACAAATCTTGACATTTTCCAATTGTATCTCTCTACAAAACAAGAGATCATTTTAGGAATAAAAAATACAATTACTACATGAAAAGAAACGACATTCAAATGTTGTTAATTAAATGAGGGAGTGGATGTCAATGTTAATATGTAGGTACATAAAAAGAACCTTATTTTGCAGATGTATGACAGGGCTCCCTGAAGAACACAAGTTTTTCTATATTAATTCCATGGTAGTTGAAAGCTGCATAATCAAAAACACCTTCGAAGTTTGGCAGAAATTTAACATTGGCTGTTTAAAATAAAAAGTCTGTATGGAAAGTTCAGTTTTGTTTTGCTGGGGTTTTTTTATTCCCCTAGGGTGGCTGTGGTAGAGGAAATATTTTTATCCAGGCCTCAGGAAACGGTGGTCTGGCTGCAGTGGTGCGGATGGTTACATGAAGAGAATTCGAGCAGGGCAAAGCCTGCCATCACTTAATGTCTGCCCCCAAACTCCTGGACTGCAAGAACTAATGTCAATATCCACCTGGAAATAACCAGCGAGGAAGCTGCTACCCTAAAACAACCCTTCAAGCTCAAGTGAGGTGAGTCAGAAATGTACAAGATATTGGTGTGGATAAGGAGAATCCTACTGAGTTATATTTCAAACCATAAAAAAAATCTATGAAAGGACATCACATACCTAATATAAATGGACCAAAATGACAAGAAACATAGTTTTCTGCTTAAATCTTTGTGCCTTTCAAGTTAGTACCTACAGCAGAGTCAATGTGGCATCCTGAAGTTTGCAAAAATTCTGCAGATATTCTGAAGTTAGTTTTTTTTCAGGACTTTACAGCCATTTCAGCTTGCCCCTTCTAATATAAGAAAGTCTATTTCCTAATCCAGACCTGAAAATTTGTGCACATAAATCTGTAGATCTATCTGAGTTCTTCTGCTCTAAGTCTGCCTATTCTGAGCACCTTACAGACTGGTTGTCTTTTTCTTGGCTTCTTTAGAAAATATAGAATTAAAATGTTGACATTAGCTGTCAGACTTAGAGTGCACATAGTTTCTTAATTCCCAAAGGATCTTCCACATATAAAGTCCACTTATCATTTATGAGTTTAATCAACACTCTGGCTTTGATAACCATTCAAACACAAGCAGACAAGTATCTATACCAATGGATTTCATTCATAAAAATACTCTTCTAAGCTATTATATTTCAGGTTTCCTCTCTGTATTCCACTTTTGAGATACTTCCTGTCATGTTATAGTTTAATTTTCTCTGCAGCCCAATTTTTCTATTAGACATTTTTCTATAAGAAACCCCTAGCTTACAAGCTGAAGAGCAGTAGACATTGCTCTATCTATTTTATTCATCATAAAATATGAAAAATGTGCCTTATTTTGTTTTTGTGTTGGTGACTGTCTTGTACTTGTAGATGTAGTATTGTTTTCATTTTCAATTAACTTTGCTAGATGTCAGCAATTGTCTCCTAGCTAAGTCACACATATTTGGAAATACTAGAGGAATCTCAGAGGAAAACCTTCAAGACAGGTCAGCAATAAATAATTTGAGGGGTGGATGGGGGATGAGGGGCATGGAGGGATGGGAGAAATACTGTTATAAAATTACAGCTGATACCAGGCATAATTTTTACAACTGGCCAATACATTGAATTATTAATTCCATACAACTCGATTTAAAAACAATATCGTGCATTAAGAACAGATGATATAATAGACTATATTCTAATTTACCTCTTTATTTGCCAAGCTGAGGTATTCCCACTAAGAAAGAACTAGCATCTGGCAAATTGCCTGGTTTTAGCATGTTTAGCTGGTGGCATGGGGAGCTGAGCTTTCACTGTAGTCATGATGGATTAGCAGCAGCTTTGGTAGTGCTATTGGTAGGCCAGCAAGAGTCTGAGACTCAGATTTCTTTTTTACATTCACCTTGCCTCAGACTTCATTTTTCTTTCTTCAGATATTCCAGACTCAGTAGTATCCAACAAAGAGTCCAGGGAGATAATCTTGTTTTGTATACATTGAAAAAATTCTGGCAGTCTTTCCTTTGAAGAGTTCCAAGTATTCTGTGCCTCAGAGCAAAGGCTTGAAGTTTTAAAAGGATTCATAGGATTGATATAAATCCAAACCCATTCTAACTTGGACAGGTGAATAACTTTTGGGAAAATATTTTCAACACAGGTTTCACAGTATTATAGACTTGGGTAGGTTTAAAGGGTCTTCAGGAGGTCTCTGGTTCAACCTTCTGCTAAGAGCAAGTTCAACATCAAATTCAGAAGTCAGGTTGCTCAGGACTTTTTCCTGTCAGATCTCAAAAACCTCTAAGGGTGAATTCAGTGATCTCTCTGGGAAATCTACTCTAGTACTTTATTTTCTTCAGCTCAAAACCTTTTTTCTTACATCCAGTTAGAGCACCTCCCATTCCAGCTAAGTCCATTATTTCCCATTCTCTAGCCATGCACCTTAGTGTTAGAATTATCTCTGCCATCTAAATAGCCTAGTCATAAATGCTTAAAGTTGGCTCTGAGGTCCCTCTGTAGCCACCTCTCCAGGCTGAACAAAACTCAGCTGGCACAGATGTTCATCCTCTGTAAGAAATGTGCTGTTAGCCCCTGGATTACACTGATTTATGTGTTTCTTGCTTTGGGTTTCCAAAACCATAAACAGTATCTGGATGTATCCATGCATAGGAGAATAATCATTCCCTCAACATACCACACACACTCTTCCCACTGAATAATGAACTGGGGTGGGTATTTAGGAAATAGGAAGTCCTTGCCCTCTGAGGTAGAGAGTCAGGCAATAGGCATAGCCAGTAAAAGCAGCACAGAAAAGGTGTAAAAAATAGCCAGCTGGGGATCTTCATTTCATGGGTAAAACAGAGATCGGGACAGCTTAAGGGTGTCTAAGCCCAACTAAAAATTTTGAGCTGAGACTTTTACTGTGAACAGTGAATCTCATGCTGAATTGACAAAGGATTTCACTACAGTGAGGGAAAATGGGGCTGAATTAAAGGACCACTCATGAGAAAGACATTGAACTGAGAAAGCTGTGTCAGATTGGAATTTAGAGGGCATCAAGGTTCGGCAAAATGCAAGGTGACATCTGTAAAAATAAATAATACGTGAATACATAATCAAATGCAAAACATTATGCATATTTAAAAGGCAAATTTTTTGAGTTCTTGACTGTGTCATTAGAGCTTTTGGTTGCATGTAACGTGTATTCATTAAAATCTAGTTTTTATTTGCATCATATAATATACTGTTATAAGCATTTGAATTTAAATTCCAAAAAAACTAAGAGTAGCCTATTTCTCCATCACCTTAGTTTTATTGACAAATAATGGAACATCAGCAGGGCTCTCTGAAGGAAACTCAAAACCTCAGAGGATGTTCAGCCTTTGGTCTTATTTTTAAAATTGAGATTTTCTTTTAAAGGAAACCCTGAAATTAAGTTTTCTACCTTTCAATTCCCCCCAGCTGGAATCAAGAGTCATAATCTCTGGCTTCTTGAAGAGCAAACCTTGTTTAAACCATTCACGCAGGTTACTATTTTATGCACATGAGTAATGCAGCCTCTGTAAGTTGAACATGATGTTATCTCTAGAAATGTTATGCATAAGATTTATCTTCAAAGATATTTCTGAACTTAACTTATGCATATCTTTGCACTTAAGTTTGATTTGATAACCTGTAGAACAGATCTAATTTATTTGTGGTTTTCTGTGCTCTTCTCCATACTGGAAAGTAATCTTTACTAACTACAACCTGGAAAATTTGTAGTAAGTTTATTAGCACCATCCACAGCTCCTCAACAAGGTAAAAAGGGAGAAAACAAAAGGCTGAGAAGAAGCAAGGAAAAGAATGGGAAGGAAAAGGGATAAGAAAAGGGAAAGGGAACAAGAAAGGGAAAGGAAATACAGAAATACAAAATATGATCATAAGTCTATCAAAGGGAACTTAGAATATTATTAAGAGTGTTGAAATACAGTAACAAAATTGGGAATAAGCATACAACCATAATTCAGATTTCTCTGAAGAGTGCATAATCAGTCTGGGTGTTGAAAAGTCTTGTTGATTCTTAATTTATTTCTTTTTAAAAAATGTCATTTGCTTGTTTAAAACATTAATATGCTATAATTGTATCAAAACTCTACATACTTCAGTTAAAACTGTGCCATCTTGCAGAACTTGTAAATTCACTAATACATGCTTCCAAGATCTCTTGCCTGACTCTGGCTGCTTAGCTGCGTTCATCTCTTACGAGTTGACACTAGAACAAGGATCCTAAGCAGCCAGGATCACCAATGGAAGGAATCAGGATGAATCCTGGAATACGTAGACCGGGCAGAAACAGTGTCCTATAGTGAAGGTTGGACGCCTGAGGTACTCACCTGTCATTGGCACGAGGCCACATGTCAGTATGTCCACAGAGAAATATTTTCTTTCTCAAGTGAAAGAATTTTGGGGGTTGATTTTTTCATCAAAATGTCAACATTTCACACACATAATGTCAATTTTCCAGCCATTCTACGGTAAATTGCACCCAATACAAATGTATGTGTATCTCCTCTATTTTTCCATACTAGATGTTTTTTCAATAAGAAATTATGGAAAAAAGTCAAGATATGTCAGAATCTATAGGCTCTAATAGTGGGATTCATCCAACAAAGTACAAAAATCTATACCTGAGACTTCTACATCTGAAGTTGTCACCCTGGACTCTTTTCATAATCAATAGAGAGAAATAGACACTTAGGGTATGATTCATCTCATCCTGAAGTAGATGGCTAAAATAGGTCAGCTGAATCATGTTTTAAAAGTATCTCTTTCTCTCCATTGGCATTAGAGGGAATCTATGGTGACAACTTCAGACATTGACAGCTCAAGCTAAATGAATTTACTTATGCCTTAAGAGTCCATAGAACTCTTATTCATAAACTTGTTCTTTTGCACCATAATTTCAACTGTTCATTTTATTTGTTTCCAAATATATGATGGCCCTTTCTTCTCCTTTTTCCCTGTTAAACCAATCTTTTTATCTTCTTTTTTTTTTTTGTACCTACATAGCCTTGCACATTGTTCTTCTATTCCCCTCACCATCACAAAATCAGGCTTGAAGTCAGAAATTTCAAGCCAAAATCTGAGATAAATAAATGCATGCCATATTACCAAAACTGAGATTCTGCAGTACTGACCGCTTACTTTTATTGTTAGTGTCACCACTAGTCTGTGGTCTTTTGAAATACAAGCCCTGTAACCAAATAATTTGCACCAGTTGTCTGATATAGGGAGGCCAGGATGAGACAAAACATTTTCCTGTTTTGTTTCCCTACCTGCACTACACAGCACCCTTTAACAGAGAATGTCATTTAGCATAATAATGGATTTCCAACTTCTTTGTACCTATCTATGGATGCCACAAATTACAAAACTGTTCTCTTTGATGCCTTTGCTCACATATGAAGCAAGGATTTTCCAGTAATTGCAGTGGCTTGGAAGTGAAGACTGAAAACACAAAGTCATATAATTAACAAAGTTAATAGGTGCTAAAGTCAACACAACTTTTCTGCATTTTGCCATGCCATGATCTTAGAAGTACGTGCCAGAGACATTGATATCTCTTTTGAGCCCCTCTGGAAATGAAGCGTGAATGAAAGTCTAAACAGTTGTTGCAGATCTCTTCCCTTAATTTCTCCAACATGGAGCAGCATTGCCTTAGCAGCATACTGAAGGAAAGCAAACAGCAATAAATCTGGCTTCCCTCTGGGTAAAGCCTGCAAAAGAATATAAAAGAGTGAGGGATGGGGTATGAATTTCACTTCAATGCACCAGTAATCTGATTGGACTAAATCTGGGGTGGAAGACTCAGATTAACTCCCAGCTACACACTGTGGGTTTTCAAAGTTTCATAGAGCAAAAAGCAAAGAGGAACTCTTGGATCATCTAATCTACTTTCTTCTTGATCACAGGCACTTATCTTTCACACAGTTATCCCTACCTTGAGCCAAATAGTTTCTCTGCAGCTAAAGTATATCTTCCTGAGAGTTATCTAATCTTGATTTGAAGATCTCAGGAGATGGAAAATCCACCACTTCCCTCCATAATGTGTTCTGATAGCTAATAGCTATCAGCGTTAAAAGTGTGTGCCTTATTTCCAATTTGAATTCGTCTGGCTTCAGGCTCCAGCCTTTGGTTCTTATTATGCCTTCCTTCACTAGATTACAGAGTCCTTTCATATCCATTATTTTCTGCCTGAGAAGGTATATATGCCATAAGCAAGTCACCTCTCAATCTTCTGCTTCATAAACAGAAAGATCCAAATCTCTCACCAGAAGGCATTTTTTCCCATTTTTGAAACACTTCTGTATTTCCTGTCTACCCTTTCCAGTAGCTTCATTGAGTCTTTGTGAAAATGAGGACTGCAGAGTTGATGCAATGCTCCAGAATTTTCCTCCCTCTCTGTCATAACAGAAAGATCAATTCTCCTGCTTCCTCAGTGACCATTCAGCAATCATGCTGGAGATTTTGTACATTGCCCCATTCTGAGACATTGTCTGGTTGCTGATCTAGCATGAATCCTCCATAGCTCAAAGACAATCATTTCAGTCATTCTGTTCTGTGGTTTTCATCCTCACCTCTAGAAATGTAAGTAAGTATTGGGTTGTATTAAAGTATCCTATTTCTAATAACTTAGTTTACCAAGCATTCTTTTCTACCTCCGCAGTGATTTCTTTTTTTTTTACCACTGACTTATCCATAATTTTTTCCAGGAGCAATATTATTCTGACTTCTGGACTGTTAACAAAACACAATTATTCCTCTGATACTAGTTCTTGTGAAATCAGAGGAGAAATATTCCATGTTAGCTTTACAATAAGACTAGCAGCAGGGAAAGGGGCCTGACAAGTAATATTGTCTTGTTACCCTCTATAGCATTTATTATATGTTAGGACTCGTTCAGAATTATCATCAATGTGCTGAAAAATTCTCCAGCTGCTCGTAGGAATTCTTAAGTGCTAGTTATCCTGTACTGTGGATTTCAGAGTGTTAATCACTTGTTTTTGTTGTTCAATACCCTTTTTGATTGCTAATGGGAAATCCTCTTCATTATCTTTATATGATACCAGTAGGCCTGAACTTTTTTTTTTTTACCTTGAAATGTTAAGTCACCTAAAGACATTAGTTTTGATGTGTGTAAAATTATAGCAGAATTTGAAATTATCTGGATCAACAGCTGTAAGGTAAAAAAGTATGGCAGAATTTAAATATCATGCCCAAACAATAAAGAAGTCTGCTTTATTTAACATATACATATATATAACCCACGTGTATATATATATATTGCCAATGAGCTGGGGAAGGAAAGCTCAAATTTCCCTCTTCTTGAATGGGAATAAGGTTCCTGTTCTCTTGTCTCATAGAAAATGGTGTAAGTACTGAGATAAAGTGATCTTTACTGAATAAATTCTGAAGTTTCACCACATTTTCTAAGTACCTAGATACATATTTGGCTATTAAAAGCAAATCCAAATGCTGTTTAAAATGTTTGGGGTTTTTTGTCCTAAAAATAGAAGGAAAAAAATACATCTGTTCGTATTTACCTGAAATTAAATATAACCCTTACCAAAGAACAAATTATCCACAAAACATACCTAAACATATAATTTTACTTTATCAGATTCAAAACCAGAAGTATTTATTAAGTCTGCACTTTCAATATCATACAGAGCAATGTTTCTTTTCAACTTTCTGAAAGCTCCACAATAGATTATTTTCTTCAGCAAAAATTAAAAATGCCATCTTGATTATACCTGTGTTTTTCATACATTTTTGCTTGGTTTCAACAACCACTTATATTAATTTTCTGCACTTTATGGGTTCTAGTGGGTTATACATAGCTTAGGTCCATACTACATTTGTCAACACAAAGTCTTCAGTTAGTAATGTCATTTTGCATCATCCATCAGCTCCAGACAAAGATAGTACCTGCTCTGCCTATGAGCTGGGGCCTCCTGTCTCAGTACAGAATGAGGTCCCAATGCCCCCGTGGTCCACAAAAGCACAACTTTCATGTTCAAACGTATTGTGCAGCCAAAGCTTCAACAAGATTGTTCTCTATCATTTGCTCTTGTTTTTGGGGTCAAAAAGATTTTCCAGAATATCATGTTTATTACCTTCTTCACAACTGTGCTACCACCCTTTCATCTGCTATTTCATTTTTTTCTGGTGAATACAGCATAGGTACAGAGATTTACTGATTTTGTTCATAAAGCTTCCCAGCTGAGGTATGGTTAACTTGTGATTTGCTCTTCAGCAAAATAATTGAGAAATATCTGGAGGTGATCTGAGGCAATATGCAGCAATGCTCCTGGTCTGTGTCTATAACAGTAATTAGAAGAGGTTCAGGAACTAATCTTTTCCCTAGAGTCCAATGATGCCAGTTGGTAAGGTCTACACTGCTTATCACTTTTCCTTTTTCTGGGGGTGCAGATTTGTCTTTGAATCACCTTCAAACATAGTTTGGCAACCACTAAGCAGTGTAGGTCTTCAACATGATATTTTTCAGACCACAAAACCGCATCCATGCTGTGCCTAACAATTAGTACACACTCACAATTCATTAAAGTCAGCCAACATACCTAGAAGCTTCCTATTTATTTAGCTATCTAATCTCCCCTTTTACAGGGTGTTAATTTGGACAACTCAAAATTCATGCTATAAATGTCTTTGCTGAATTACTTTTGTATTATTTGATCACCAATGGCTTAGGTCCTTTAACACCCTGTTTTATCGAGGGTCAGGCTTATCTGAGTGTATTATCTGAGTATTACTGAGCTCCGTTTCTTCAGTGGCAGGAGAAGAGTTTACACCTGATGGGTTTCAACTTCAGATTATTCTTAAAATGGGAAACTTCCAATTGGGACGCTGTTGAAGGCACAGAGATATGAGCCTCTGCATTAATGGCTGAGGTGAACTCCTGGGGTAGGAGGAAGCATCCTGCAAGGTTGATGGCTCTGAAAGCCTGGCTGAAGTGACCTGCCCAGCACTGCCACCCAGCACTGCCCCAGGGAGATTTCCTCAGCTGCCTGGGAGCCAACTAATCCAGGTGCCTGAAGCTAGAGATTATGTCCATTTTTAGGTGGGGAAAACAAACAAACAACAATAAAAAGGCAACTAACATGCAGTTCGAAGACCATTTATCCTGGAATGGCTGCACATTCAGATACTGACAGCTTCCTCTGAACCATGTTGTACTACAGCCCCAGACACAAGGATAGATTAAATATTATTGACAATCAGTGCCTATTCAAATGCCAATTTTAACTGAAATAAATACTGCCAGTACCAAAGAACAATATTTAGGATAGAAAAAATTTCACCTTACTCTATTGTTATGTAATGTAAATGCATATACTTAACTAACTAAAATGGTTACATACCACCTTGCTTCTTATGACATTTATCACAAAAAGCTACTTAGGGCAGTCCAGTACTGTGTTAGGGAAATGAGAGGAGCACTTATTCCTTCACATTAGTTAACATGTCAAAAGCTTTTTATCTCCAAGATATTAAATGGTAAGAACAGTGTGTTTCAACTTCTAAATTGTCATACATCAAAGATTTTGGAGGACTTCTTTTTTAAATTGACAGTTGTCATTTAATATAACGTATGATCCAAAGCATATTATTTCTGAATGTTACCAGGGAGATTTCATTGGCTTTTGTGACATTTCTAGTCTTTGGTATAATTGGCTAACAGCTTTTTTAACCTAATGTCTTTTAAGAAATAGTGTACCTGGTGGTCTGGGGTAACACATCTACTGTTTTCTCTTTTCTTTGTTGTCCAAAAATGTTACTGTAATGATAAAAAGTGACATTATTTTAAAAGATAAGAAACACCAAAATTATTTTCTGTCTGACCTTTACAGTTACCAGAACAAGTGACTTCTGTTAGCAAAATAGTTCAAGCTTTTTATTACAAAGGATATTTGGCAGTATTCCATAAGAAAAAAAAAATACATGCAGTTCTTGTCAAGGGAAGTCATTAAGCCCTCTCTCCTTATGCCATGCTAACATTTTAACAAAAATAAAATTCTGAGTATTTTAAGATAGAGGAGGAAGTTGACTGTGAGAGGCAGGGATGCTTCATACAACGCTCTTTATGAGTGTACTAATGCAGTTTTATGTCTTTGACTGCACCACTTTGAAGCAAATATGGTGGGTTTACCCAAGAGTTCAAGGAGATTTTGGTGACCTTCATTTCCCAGCTGCACATTTATGCACTGAGAGCTCTCTTCTTCACCCTGGTCTGTTTTGTTATTAGAATGATGTCCCTTCTTTACAGGAGGCTGGGAGGTAAGACAGATAAATGACTCAATGGCTCAATGTGTCTAAATTGCTATATTTATGATTTTTGAAAATAATTATGGCTACTCTTCATTGCTTCTGTTTTTTCCCAGGTAAAGGCTTAAAAATCAATTCTTAGCTCCACTCCAAACCTCTCATTTTTGATTTTACAGGTTACCACAGAATTTGAGAGGTGGAAGTGGTAGAGATTTCAAAGTCACATCCAGCACAGATCCTTTTAATCGCTGTCATTGTTGCTCTGGTTCTTCAGCCCAAATAAGGATGATATATGTCTTGCTTTCAGCTCACATGGCAAAGATATGACACTATTGTCACTGATGCTTAAGAAAAATTCTCTGAGTCACATTACAACAGCAACAAAAGTTAGAACAAAGCCTTCTTTCTTGTTGAAAGAGTTTGCTGGTTTACTGTTTTTTGCTCAGCTGGTGGTACTGAACATAGCCTGCAAATGGATGAAATATATTTTAGGTGCATGAAAGCAAAAATAGTTTTTGAAAACATAACATTCCTTTAGGAAAATAATTGGAGGCAGCTATAGTCATTAGCTCTGGAATATGTAATTCTTCCCACGATTCTTAATATAAATTGAATGCTGTTGCATGGCACAGTATTAAAGAATATATGAGTTAAATATCTTCCTGCTTAAAGACGAGTTGTCTAAACCCTGAAAAAATTACAGTATATGCAAATGAACATAAAGGACTGGCTTTACTGACCATTTCTTTGTGTTTGGGGGATAGATTTCTGCATGGCATAATATTTCCACTTGCATTGGTTTCCTGGCATGAAAATGTTTATTGCACTCATTAGCTAAGAGGATGTCGGCACTGGTCCAATGAACACAGATCTGCCTTCTGATTTCAGCCATTAAATTGCAATGGGATTCATGGGCTTAACATTGTGGGTGTGAGAATAATAAAATGGAACTCCATCTTTAGCCCAGTTACCATGGATGCAGTTAAAGGTCATAGTGGCAGCTGCTAACTAGTTGCCTTTTTAGCTGTATTTCCCCTCCTGCTATGTGTTTTTGTGTACCTTAGTTTCTGCAGGTCTGCCTTAGAGCAATTCCACTTCCTTAACTTGGCATATGGGGTGTCTTCCTCAACACAATCAGTGCATTCCCATAAATATGCTTGTTATGGCCATCCCTTTATTGAATTATTTGTGATATAATGAAAAATGAATGCAAAGGCCTTGGCAAAAAACAGAAATGCAGCCTGCTCAGCACCCCGAATTATTTCTATTTTCTGCACTCTGCTTCACATTCCTAGCTGGGGGTGGGGGGAAGGAAAGAAAAAAGCCCTGTATATAGTGAATTCCCATCTCCATTTAAACTCATAATGGGTTCAGGCACTGAGGCATTCACAATGTGGAACATCAACTACTACTTCTCCATTTGGCCCAAAGTCCTAGGAGTTAATTCCCTGTACTGCATGAAGTGTCAGAGTAATTACTGCTGATCAGCCCTATTTCTCAGCATTCTGTCCTGCTTTGAGAGGCACCCTGTTTATTGATGCACCGCCACCTCATCACAGTGCTTTCATTCAGGCAAGCTGCTTAATCGAAAGGGCTCGGACAATGCAGGATTTTCAAAGAGAAGTGGGAAAAAAAAAATTAAAAGTAGCCAAGTAAAATAAAGTGAATGGTAAAGAAACCTGAAAGCTCTACAAAATATTTCCTTATGTCAACACTTCGTTTCAATAGATTTTAAAACTCTTATTCATTTCCAAAAGAAGGTACTGTGAGTCTTTTCTGTGGTGGCTCAACTATGTGATCACATCTTTTGAAGATTTTTAAGAACACAGTGCTGGAAGCCCTCCTTGAGGAACATTTATCAGGTTTTGTTCTGTTTATATACAGGCAATGACTGTGTCAACCTTATGAACCACTACGTAAAGAAATTTTTCTAAAGTTTTTGCCTCTCTGTTTTAAAGATACATTTATACAACTTGTCATTTTCTGAAAATAAATTAAGTACTACTTGAGCCAAGTTATTTCAGTTCCACACAAGGATGGCTTCTGGTTCTCTTTGGCAGGATGCCACTTTATTCATTTTTATTTCAAACACAATGTGAATATTTTAATTCAAATATAGTATATAAGGACGATGGCCATAAAGCCTACACTGTGACTTATTCATGCTCCTCCTCTCCTTCCACTTCTGTGAATTTTAGAGGGTGGCAGAAAGCTACACTGAATTCATTTCAGTTTAAATACTATCACGCTTTGTGTGTTTGTTAGAGAGAGAGAAGATAGACTTATTTGGGCTAGCATTTTCATTAGGACGCGGTGTTTTCCTTGATTGAGTTGCTTTTGGGCACTTGTATATCTGAGGCTACCCAGACTGTAGTAATTTTCCAGCTGATCCTATTCTGACTGGAGGAGTGAAATATATCGCCCCATGGAAGAGGAAACAAACAGGTAATGTCAAGCATAAATGTAAACAAACCAGTTATCTAACTGTTTGCTGAGATTCTTTTAATGACATCACTCCCCTCTGTGGCATTGCTTCATTAAAAAGTAATTTTTCATAAGTTGTTCAGCAGTGTTGTTGAAAATAGCAGAACAAGACTGCTACAACTATTCCAGTGTCCTGTTTTACTATTTCCTCCACCATACTTTAAATCAGAGAATTTTTTCTTGTGCCTTGTTTACTGTTGATATTTTCTGGCTGATTGGATAGGAATGACATTTTGACAATTTACTGTAGCAGTAAGCACTGTAAAAACAAAAGGTGCTGATGAAAACTCAGAACCCATTATTATGTAAATTATGGCTGACTAACACAGATTCCATCTCCCAGTCACCATCATTGAGACCAGTTTTACTCAATGATAATAATTTTCATGATTGCAGTCTTCAGAGAGATCAGAAATATGCTCTAGCTGTTGCATTTATCTACAGCGGGTACTTGACCCTTAATTAAATTTTGAAACTTTTTTATATAATAAGGTAAAATACAGCTGACACTTCTATTCAAACAAAGAGCATCAAACATAGATCTACGAAATAAGATAAAGGTATTTCAGACTTACCTTCTTGTAATGCTAGCAAACATGAAGACAACAACTTCCTTTGAAAGAGAGCTTAAAGTTTAAAATGAAAAAAAAAGAATGGAAACTGTTCTGTTGGGCAATTTAAATGTTGCACTTCAGTGCTGTGTCTGCTAAATGTTGGGCTTGCTCTGCAGAATGGTCTTGAACTTTATATTAAAATATGCATGATAGGAAAAAAAAAACGAATGAGCTCCGAGTACACAAATGATGTTTGCTTCCATATATTATTGCATTAATAAATGCAAAAAGATTATAAGGTATAATAATGTTATTTAACCTTCTTCACTATCATAAGACGGTAGTCTCCTAAATCTTGAAAACTGTGCTTTGCAAAACTATTCCTCCTAAAAACAACTTAGTAGCAACTCAAGGTTCTGCACCACTGAGCTACTGTTCTGCTGCTAACTGAACTAAAAATGATTTAACATTGGACAAGCAATTAATATGACATATATTTATGTATATATATTTAGAAGATAAGACTGGGGAAAGGGGTACACTGTAGAGAAAAAGGAAGTGAGGCTTTTCATTGAATATTTGCATATTTTAAGACAGCCCTGTAAGCTTTTGGTATTTCCTTTCTCTCCTCCCCATCCCAGTTTTTCTCCTTCCTTCCCACTCTCCTCATCAGTTTTTCAAGTGAGAAAATGGCCATTTCAGGTATGCAGCAACAGTCCAAATAAGCAGCAACAGCCAAGCTAAAAAAGACAGGGTAATATAAAAATGGAGATTCAGTATTTCTTTAGACATAGCACTTTGCTAAACTGTCAGTTCATACAGCCAATGAGCTAAGAAAAGTAATTACTTAAGTGGATTTCATGAAGAGTAGAAAGATGATTGTGCCACATTAAATAACAATTGTATCCTTAATGATGTGTTGGACTATAATACAAACATCCTTCTGCCATTATATGCACTACAATATACCTTTCTAATTACTCTGGTGGCTTCCTCTTCCTTTATTAAGATGCTATGCTTTCAGAGACTATGTGAGCAATATATGAGCTTTTTTTTTTAAATTACAGTGAATGCAGCTGCATGGTCATTGATAAATTGGTTATAAATTACTGACACATTATATATGAATGGAATAATTGTTTTTCATTTTATTGTCTTCATAAAATATAATTTCTCTTAGATGAAATGTAATGAAATTCCAAAATCTTACTTTTCTGTGATTTTTTTGGAATTTCTAGGTATGTAAGTAGCATAGTAATATAAGTCCAGATAATTAATAAGGCAGATTCAAGACAATATGTCAAACCTCTGAAAAAAAGCTAGAACAGGGTAGATAATTTGGTATTATTAATTTCAGTGATTTCTTGCTTATAGCCTGTGATCCCTTGGGCATTCTTGGGCTTCCTGTCAGTGGTTCCTGAAAAAGCTACTTTATCATATGCAAGTTTAAGTGTATTGCAAGGGTATTCCTTTCCACTAAAAATATTTTTAGATTGTCTCAAAATGCAAAAAGGTTGAAAATCACTTCTCCATTTTATTGTTTATGTTCTGATCCCTTAGAGGTGGAAACCCTACACTCTTTAGCACAGCCTTCTATAAATCAGTATTGTTTCTATGATTTCTAGAGTTACTTTTGTGCAGTCTGACCACTCATGAGACTTGATTTTCTAACATTTTGTCAGCACACAGAATACTTGGACACAGTTAAAATTTTCACACATTAATAGTCCCACTGAAGGAAAAAGAAACATCTTTAATGTGGAAATTCTTCTGAACATGTAAAGGGATAGGAAAAAAAACATAAAACTGGACAATACCAGATTTTCTGTCAGAGCCTCACTTAACTCTTACAACAAATTTTTGTGCAAAACAAGACTTGAATAAATAAGTGAACAAATTAAAACCCTGAAAAATATACTTCTCTGTTGTGTCTTAGTAGAAATGCAGTCCTTTAACTCATAACTTATGCTCTTCTGCTATCAATTAGTGCCATTAAGAACAATAATTCTATGAACAGTTTAGACTACTTTTATCCACACTTCAATGCAGCCCTAAATTAGATAGTCAGTTGGGAATTTTATCCGTAAAATCGACAAAATATTTTCAAAATTCCTTACCACTCTTGGGTGACCTGAAGTTAGCTTAAAGGAAAGAGGATAATATCCTCGCTTTGGAAATCACATTTCACCCCTTTGAAATATAGCAATAATAAGAAAAATATGTCATAACATGACCAAACTATTCTGTGGTTTTCATCAATATTATATTCCCTTTGTGAAAAACTAGGACACCTTATACAGCTAGTTTCACATACGACTGTTCACACATTGTCGAAATAAGAAGAGACAATGTCCACAATTTGAAATAAAATCCATGCATAAAATTCATCTGCAATTAACATAATCCATATCCTACTAGCAGCTCAGCAAGTATATTTCCTCTTTAGTCACAAATTCTACTGGTACAGTAAGAGCTCTGTGCTTGGATCGTGTGCTAGGCAGAATTATGGGAATCTTTATAAACTCCCTGCTGCACTGCTTGGTTAGCTAAATTCAAGATTAGTAAATGGTCCTTGGAAAGTAAGCAGAGTAGTTCCCCTGTATATACATAGCCATATATTCTTCTGAAATCAGCCCCATAAGAAGCCCAAGGGGGGTGAAAAAAAAAAGTCATGTTGTCTGGTAAAACTGCAAGGAAGTGAATTTTTTTTACTGGGGTGAGCAAGTAGCAACTGAAATAATCTGTCATTTTTAAATGTACTCATTATCACCTGCATCCAATACTCATTGCTACTCAGAATTGGGCCCTCTATGAGATGACAAATTCTACTGCTCTGTTTCCTGGAAGGGAAGGGTGAAATAATATTCTTCTTTGTTCTGAAGTTTAGCACTTACCTACCTGGATTTGCTCAAACCCAAGCACATTATATCTTGAAAAAAAATTAAATCAATTATTGAAAATCTGTTGGTTATGGCATTTTCCACTGCTTTAAGAAACAAGTCCTAATGGGAAAGGAAGCAAAATGTGAAACTGGACAAAGATAGTTGCATATAATGATTCAGGCACACTTTATGAATTATAATTGTCACATATATCACAGATCTTTCTGATTGCCAGAGAGGATGGTGAGTCAGTCTCTCTTTATGTTTGGGAAAAGCTACGTCTTCCCAAATTAGTAGCTCATGTACAAGAAACTATGAATTACATCTGAAACACTGAGAATTCTGTTCAGTAGGGAACTTCAACTGTTTAGGCACCTAATTGAAAATTTTCACTTAGAAATCCTTCATCAGAGGATGCCTTGTTCCTAAGTGCCCAGACTCTGGGCACTTAGATTTTGATTTTCAGCAGGGTGTCTAATATTTCTTGTTGTCTGAAGCTCTTGTACCTAGAAATGCTTCTGTGTAAAAAAAAAAAAAAAAAAAAAAATTAGAAATTTTAAAAAATTATAATTACTCAGCTTTCACTTTCTGCTGGCTTAAAGCACCATTTTTGGTTTTCAGGTGCTTGTTTTAGGTTATCTCCAGATCACATGAAATAGGCTAAAGATAAAACTCACCTCATCTACTTCCAAATATTGGCATCCAGCCTCCAGAACAGTATGAATGAGACTGACATGGAGAAATAATTTCCTGGAACTTATCTATTAACTGCTGCTTACTAAAAACCAGATTGCCTACTGTGGTGATAGCAGTGAAGAATGCATATAGGGATATAGCTCCTACAAGCTCAGTACTTGCCTTCTTGAGGACCATAGCCATTTGTGCTTATTTTCATCATCTCAGAAGCTGGTCAGACCTGCTGGGAGCCAGTGCTGGTTTTGCAATGATCCAGAGTAGTTACAGATCAGTGTTATAGACAGAATTGCTGATAGCTAAAAGTCCTGAATAACTCTGATAATGAGAGTCAGCCTTGATAGCCAGGAATCTGAATGCCACATTTCAAGTGATATAAATATATAAAAATTCTAAAAATTATTTTTTCTGGTCAACTTTCTGATCAAACACTTGAAAGCATCACCAAGTTTTCTTGGCAACAGCTCTGCATTGTGGAAAAGTCAACTTATTGATTTTATAAAGAAAGGCAATCAGGGTTACCTAAGATCATAAGGCAAGCCTGTGGGAGGGTAAGACAAGTGCCTGTGTTTGAAATCTGTATCTGAAGCACAAGTCCATTCTGCTCCCTCTGACAGGGAGACTACTAGGATAGTCTGTAAAAGCCTGGCATGGATTAATCTTTGCAAAATTCAGTCTTTAAGTACGTTGCTTAGGCAGTACACAACATCGACCATGGTATGCAGGTCTCCCCACATAAATGGGTGGAGAACTACAGCCTTACATATTCCAGCAGTGCATGACCTTTAGAAAGTAATGGAAGTGTGAAACTGGACTTGTAGTGAGACTTTTCACCTTGATTTTATCCAAATGTAAGGAAGCTGATTCTTCTGGCCCTCTAAAGGGTGTTGTTGCCTCTTGCATGTCTTTGCCTGAGACTTAGCACAGGTCCTGAAGGTGCTGCAAAGGTTTTGCATTCCACCTTCAAGTGAGTTGGACTTATGAACTGGAACTAAGATCAGAACTGGCAGCTAGGCTCATGCCAAATTGAACTTTTATTTATTTGATCATTTCATTGCAAGGTAGACACTGTGTCTGTGGTTTATATCTTTAAAATAAAATAAACTATTTATATATAGCAAAGAGCTGTAAAACACATAGACCTTATTCACTAATATTTTTATGGTTTCTTTACACTTGACAAGTAAAGAATTTGTGAAAGTGTTTTTTGTATCCAAATCCCACATATTTCTTGGGGTATTTTTTTAATTAGAAAAGGGTACAATCTAGATTAGTAACACAAATTTAGCTCCTGCTTTTCCTTTAACATGCAGCATTAAACCCTCTGAGTGAATTTCTAATGCATATTTTTTTATGGGATACATTTGATGAAAACTTAAGAAAATACCATCAACTTTTATCTATTTAACATTTTCATGTTATTAAATGAGAATACCTCATGTGAATTTCAGGTCAGAGTGGAAATATAAATTAGCTACTGTTTTCCTTCCCATCCTGATAATATTGTTTTGTTTACATCACCATGGAAAGCTTATGCAAATTTTCTTGCCACACCATATCCATTATACCTTAAAGAGAAAACAATCTAATAAAAATTCTCAAAACAGCTATTACTTGTAGGAAAGGAAACTAAAGGTCTGCAGTCTTTCAAAGTGTCATTGCTACTAACTGGAGCTTCATAGAGGAAGAAATCAGAGTTGTTCTTTCAAAGAGACAAATTACAGTGTGCTCCAGAAGAAGCCAGCAAAGCCATGGAGAGGCTGCAGTTTGCATGCTGGGTCTCATGTGATATTTTGGTCCTTTGAACATGGGGCTCCTGGATGTTTTTGCCACTCATGCTGACAGTTTGTCAGGTCACTCCTGCACACATCTTTACAGCTGCAACTCCTGCTGCATATGTTGCAGGACATGTGGAAAGCTATTAGTTGTTTCTCTCTGCATTACTGTCATTCTAAAGTACAATCTTGCCATGCACTTTGCACTACGAGGGCTAGGAAACCAGTATCTTTTATAGTAATGACTTCCAGTTTACAGCCTTCATTTGTTATATTTCCTCAATAGCTGTTGTGTTGAGATTAACTGCATAAATGGTCTGCAGCTGGCTGTTATGAATTAAGGGAGTTTAATCAAAGTATTTCTAATGTACAGCATAATGATAATACATGGGGGAAGTACTATTTAAGAGATAATGATGGCTTCAGAAGATCACTGTTGTAATGTTTAGTGCATATGCCTTCAGCATTGAATTTGTTGTTGTTCTGAATATGCTTAATGGATCAGTGAAAAGCTGCCTAATGTGGGATTGTTTGATGGGGCTGACAGAGCTGGAATTAGCCCATTGCTGTTTACTGCATACAGCCATTAAGATTAATTGCTGCCAGATAATTTTGACTGTTTTTATCTTCGGGAAAAAGTGTCACTAATGGGTTTATAAATTGGTTCACTATTACTAATAGTAAGGCCAGTGTAACAGGAGAGGATGTGAGCAGCTAATTCTAAAGATAAAGGTAAAAAGTATAAAGTACTATATGACTTGCTAGTTTTAAGGGATAATGTTATCTAATAACAGACAGACTGATATATGATGCTCATTAATGCTATTTCCCGGGCTTTGGGTTGAACCTAATAGATGCTAATAAAGTCTTATTTGATGTACCATTAAAAAGCTCAATCTGTTTTCTGCATTAATGCACAATGTTGTTTATCACATTTTCAGTGACTTAAACCCAAACCCTCAATCTGTTACATAACTAAATAGTATCAGGCTAGTTATACCTGTTTTTGTCTTTGTTTAGAAACACAGAAAACATTATAGGGCAAACACATTTCTGTATATGCTGTATGCAATTCATATCACTTGACAGCTTCCTGTCAACAATAACACTTCAGGTTTCATTTAACGTATCCTCTTTTACATACATCATCACAGGTAAATTCAGCAAAGCACTCCCTCTGAGAGATAAATTAATTGGTTTGCAAATGTCTGAAAACAGTGTTGGGATGTAGGCAAAGGATTATCCGGGTAGGATAAGCCCACATCACAGGTTAATATTCTGGTACAGCACATATAGCCTCGTGCAGTGCCTCAAATGTGCTGTGTATTAAAGGGAAAATTTTTTGTGCACTAAGTCTCAAATATATCCCTTGTATCTAAGGGCATTGACAAGGGAGTGTGAAGAACATGCACTAAATAGATAGAAACACAGATAAGGAATGCTTAATGAAGAGGGGAAAACCAATAACTCATGAGTAGTGAAGTTCTTCTCCTTTCAAGTAGTGTAAATTATGAAGTGATTCCCTTCTCAAGTTGAAACAGCATTTATATTTTTCATGACCAGTTTTTATTTTGTGCTAAGAATATCTTCATTTTTTGAGGGACTCTAGATAGTTAAACAGTTCTTTTCTAAAAAAAAAACAATCACAAACAATACCAGAAAAAGCTCTTTGCATTATTTTTGCTTTCCACTATATTAACATGTCAAGACCTTTGAGAAGTTAGGAGGAAAAAAGTTGTAAGATGGTAAGATCACTTCTGCTGTATTTGCTTGTATTTGTTCCCACAGCAGTATTCCAAGTAGCATTCTTGCTTCTTTGCCTTTAAGGACATGAGCCTTTTATTCTAGTTTAGACCATTTCCCCATGCATCCACTTTAAACTTTCATCCTTTTTGCCATATTTATGCCATCTGCCTTTGTATCTAACATTGCATATTTATGTGTTGGGACCTTATATTATGTAGGGAACTGGCTACAATCTAAATATTCTTCCCATTATTTATGTGTCTAGATATTGCACAATACTGCCTGGACATATACATTCAGGTTTTTTCATTATGTCCAGATCCTGATTTCTTTCTTTCTCATATCCATCACCATTGCCTGCATTATCCATACTCAATAAATCATCTTCCAGTTAAACCTTTGTTTGTGCAGAGTTCTAGCACTGCTCTGATTTAAATAAATTTAAAATCAGTTTTGTTAATTCAGTAAAAACTCTATGTAAACACATTAATGTTGGGTTACAAGCAGATTTTTTTGTTTTACTTTGAATGCAGTATAAGTTAAACCATATTTATTTTGGATAACGGTAGAGGGCAGGCAGGCAGGAAGGGAGGCAGGGAGGCAGGAAAGGCAGGAAGGAAGGCAGGAAGGAAGGCAGGAAGGAAGGCAGGAAGGCAGGAAAGGCAGGAAAGGCAGGAAGGCAGGCAGGAAGGCAGGCAGGCAGGCAGGCAGGCAGGAAGGAAGGAAGGAAGGAAGGAAGGAAGGAAGGAAGGAAGGAAGGAAGGAAGGAAGGAAGGCAGGCAGGAAGGAAGGAAGGAAGGAAGGAAGGAAGGAAGGAAGGAAGGAAGGAAGGAAGGAAGGAAGGAAGGAAGGAAGGAAGGAAGGAAGGAAGGATATTTTACATGAAATTGAAAAACAAGCAAGTTAGACACATCATACAATGGGAACCTATTTCACTGAGCAGAATCCTCCCAGTCCTCCTTTACTTTGTAGGTGCATCTGTTTTGGGTCATGCTGTACATGATATGGCTTGTTTCCTAATCTTCTATTTGCTACAAAGCTGCTCTGATTATGTATTTGCAGAAACAGCATGTTAATCCTGAACTTTCTTTTCCAATTGAGCACAGATTTTGGGCTGCTTAACCTAAAAACAGCAGTCACTGAAGTTACCCAGGTGTTTCTAAACTAAAATCTGTTGGGTAAAAGAAAATTATGTTTTGCAGAATGCAGGGCCTGATCTTCATTGCAGTAAAGACAATCTGGTATGTAATAGACTTCACTAAATATACACAGTAGCATCAGTGCCAAAGTTCAGCAATCAAGAGGGACACATATTTACATTGTAGTGCAGTATAATGGCAACTTGAATAGGTTTTTTCATGAAAAGCATGACAAATCTTTCAGGAAGAGGGGTTATCACAATTCCTGTTAATTTTCAAAATTGCAACAGACGTGAGTTTTGTGAACTTCTTGAGCATTCAGATTTTTGTGGTTCTGTATTAGATTTTTGTGGCAAGGTTCTGGTACTCAAGGGAGTTATAGAGATGGCTCCTCTGAGACATTTCCAGAAGTTGCCCCATGTCTGCGAGAGCCAATGTCAACTGTTTCCAAGATGGACGTGCCACTTGCCAAAGCCAAGCCAATCAAAAGTGGCTCTGTGATAAGCTATTTAAGAAGAAAAAACAGCTATTATGCAGGAGGAATTTCAGCCAAAGAGTGCAGTGAGAATATGAGAGACACAATTTTGCATATGCCCAGATCAGTGCAGAAGGAGGGGGAGGCGGCGCTCCAGGTGCAGGGGCAGAGATTTCCCTGCCACCCATGGTGAAGATCATGGTGATGCAGCTGTGCCCCTACAGTTCTTGGAGGTTCATGGAGGTGCAGAGATCCATCTGGATCCCGTGGAGGAGATCCACACTGGCACAGGTGGATGGTTGTGACCCCATGGGAACCTGTGGACCTGTAGAGAGAGAAGCCTATGCTAGGGAAGACTTCCTGGGAGCACTTGTGACTCTGTGGGAAACCCACACTGAAGTAGTCTGTTCCTAAAGGACTGCACCCCATGGAAAGGGATCCACACTGGAGTAGATCATGCGGAACTGTCTCATGTGAGAAGGATCCCATACTGGAGCAGGGATAGGACTCCTCTCCATGAGGAGGAAGCAGTGACAGAAACAAAAAGAATTGACCGTAACCCCTATTCCTTATCTCCCTGAACAACTGTGGGGCTAGAGGAGGTAGAGAATTGGGAATAAACTTAAGGCCAGGAAGGAGGGAGGAGTTCAGGAAGGTGTTTTAAATATTTGTTCTACTTCTCATTACCCTACTCTGATTTTAATTGATGATCACTGCAGTTAATTTCCCCAGGTCAAGTCTGTTTTGCCCCTGATAGTAACTGGTGAGAGATCTTCCCCATCCTTTTCTCAACTCATGAACCTTTTGTTATATTTTCTCTCCTGCCCAGTTGAGGAGGGGAGTTATAGAGCACCTGGAGTGGTGGCCACCTGGCATCAGGTCCAGGTCAAGCCAACAGGGGCTGTAAGTGATGGGTATCTTTCTTGCTGGAGCAATGCAGGTTTTCACCTGACATTCCTTGGTGATTGCTGAGATTCAGCCTAGCCCAGGTCGGCTACTCAAAAACCTTAATGGAGGTACCAGCCATTTACAAATTTAGTCTAAACAGCTCTCTTTTCCTCTATATATGCTCTGTGAAATATGAAGTCAGAACAGTGAAGCTTTCCAAACTTCCTCTTTCCCCTAACACTGCAGTTCCAAATACTTGCCTAAAGCAAGCCCCCTCTTCGATGACTTCTGGTGCAAAACGTAGTATTGCAGAGCATAGCCATATCCACATAGGTCTTGGAGTTGTTCATTTCCCTTCTCCTTTCTCACCACATGTCCCACACCAGTGACACATGAAATTAATGGAACAAGGAGCACTGCTCAATATGAGGTCTGCTCCAGGAAGAAGGACGTGGTGGACACTGAGAGATGCCTTCCAGGACTGTCTTGCCCTTTCTTTGGATTAGACAGGAAGCCTTATGAAATTAACCTCCTACCTCAAGCACTTCATTTTAGGATAGACACTGGGAAGGGCCGTATAATTTTCTTTTTTCAGGAAGACTTTCGGTTTGTTTTACTTCTTTTAGGATAGCATTCACCTCTTTGCAGCATTCCAGTTCAGAACAGATTACCCTTTTAGTTTTCTGCAACCTCTGATTCAAAGACTTTGTTACAAGATGGAGCAAGCCCCATATAAATCATAACATCACAGAACTTGAAGGGACCTTCCAACCATCTAATTCCAACACCCTTGCCATGGGCAGGAACATTTTCAGGTTTATCCATCCTGCCTTAAGATCCCTGCCTTAGAAAATATCTGAACCTGGAGAGATGCATGGCATTTAGTTTGACACCTTGGGTAAGCATGAATTTATCACACAGCCCTGTCTCTCACTTCAACCTCATCAACAACTGTGATCTTGAAAAGAAAATCCTATGGGAAATCTGTACTTTAGCTGAGGGGGAAAAGAAATCAAGTTGAGCCTCCAAAAATTATAAAGTGTTACATTAATTGCTCCTTTTCACTTTCCACCTTCTTGATTTAAGCTTTTACAGCTCATATTTTTGAACTTTCCTCTGCAGTCAATACCATTAGGAATGTTTTTCTTTTTCTTTAATAAAAACAGCGATTATCAGGTAATAACAGGATTTTTGAAGCTAAGACACTAAAAACACCAATTGTTGCAAAATGCATGATTAAATTACAAGTCTTGGCAACCTCATGAAGAGTCTTTCCTTTCAAGACCAGTTTTCTCATATTTCTGAAGTAATTTCATGAAACTGCTTTTTGTTTCTGTTTTTGGGGTTTTTTTTTAATGTATACACAGACTTGCGCAGTTTAGGAAGAAAAGCAAGGATGAATCCAGGCCATGGATAAGTGCTGGGAGAGCATCAAGTGATAGATCATGAAGCCATTCTATTTATCAACATCAAAAATGCTTTATCTAATACATGAAACATTATTTTATCACCACACAAGGGTATGTGGGCTGCTTTTTTCAACTAAAGTATGAATTTGCAGTTGTAGATTGCCAAATTTTCTCCCTTCACACTTGAAAATGATGTGCTGAAATTTTCAAATTGGCATAATTAAAAATATTAGGAACAAATGCAGATATTTAATACAGCATATGAAATAGGTTAGATTTTTTTTTCTTTTATTCAAGTCATGGTTATAATATCCTGAAATTAAACTATTTAACATGGAAGATTCTCTCAGCTTCAGACAGTTTCAGGCCAATTCTTTCCGACTGCAGCTATTACCTCAAAAAAATTACATAACTTGCCTTTTTTCTGCAAATCGCTGAAGCCCGACTGGTGCTCCATTATTAACATCAGAGCTGTCAGCATCTCAGGGAGGCAAAAGCAGAAAGCAAAGCACTCCTAGCAGCAGCAACAAAATCATGCTTGCACTTAAAGAAATCTTCTTTCAATCCTCTTTACACCAAGCCGAGAGCTACTTAAAGTACAGTATGCTGAAGGTGGGATTCATTTCACTTTCACTATCTGTAAGTTAGAAGTCTCTGTTGATGTTTGTAATTTAATGTCAGCTTGACTCCATCTCTAGACATGGAGAGAGATAGGCACTTCCAGAGGGTGATTCACCCCATCCATAGACAGGTATTGAAGAGAGGTGGAAGGAACCACCCTTTGGAGATGTCTCTCCCTCTGTCTCTCCAGTGACTACAAAAGAAGACTGTGGTGAGTTGCTTAAACTTGACAGCTGAAGTTAAGTGAGATGAAATCTAATCCTAGGCATAAGTAACACAGGAGGAACCTTACTCTCCTGTACTGAAAACAACATTATTAATGGTGGCTATTGGAAACATTCTGCATTAAAAATGCATAAATAGCATCATGCTTGTTAGCGAACAGCAATTAATGTGACTGTGCATATAACTATACTGATACGTCATGTGTGTCAGAGTCTCTGTAAAAAAAGTAGGAAAGGCAATTTTAGTGAAGGACATGGCTCCAAAACATCATTACACTCAGCTGGGACTCTGACTAGCTTCTGAATGCTCCTTTTTTCTGTCAGAGATAACTGTTTTACCACTGTCTCGCAGTAACAACAAACCTGCTCATCTTTTTTACCGAGTGTCATTTGCCTTGTATTTTACAGGAAATATATTAAAATAAAACTAAAAGAGTCAGAACACATACTTTTCCCATGATTTGTATTAACTTTCCAGCTCATCAAATTATTCTTCATTTTAGTTTAAAATCTGAGAACACGTAGAAAATATCCTCCCCTAGGAACTGTAGGCAGTAGTCTGTGTGGCATCGACTGATTGGCTTTCACATTGCTACAGACTAATCCTGTCTGGAGCAGGTGGGGCCTGTGAAGTAATAGCTCTTGACCCTGGCTCTCCTCTAGACTCCATACAATGTCTTCATGACCCTAAAGCTTCTCTTTATTTCAGTTCAAAGAGTCTGACATCAGAGAGGGTTGTGCTGGAGCCAACAAGACTGGTGACTGTTATACCATGGAAGTGACCACACATGTGGCAGGCCATAGAGTTTGGCATGATAGTCTGATGGTACAAAGTCTGCTAAAAATATGTCTGTAAACAGGGAATAATGGAAAAATCAGAACAACAGAGGATCAAAATTCCTATGTCTGAACTGGTTCCTGCCATTCTTAATACAACAGCATAGGCAAACCCCAATGGACTTTATCTGGACATGGCTTTGTCTGTTTTAATGAAGAAACACAAATTTTAGCTTTTTTTTTCCCAGCAGAGAGGACATCAATAGAAAGAATTCAAGAGACCTCTGCAACCTGAATATCTGTGCCTTTATTAATAATTTCTCAAAGAAAATAGTGAAAAGACATAATTTTGTGACTGCACCCAGGAGTTTAAGGCTCTATCAAATCAAGCTTGCCATCACCTTTTTTCAGTTTTACTGTGGGCATCTGTATGGTTAAGCTTTCACCCCAAAAATTTTCCTCTGATTTACATCAATGCAAGTAGAGAATGAAAGCTTTTGCACTTAGTTTTAAAACACTTCGTTGGAAGATGCAATTCACGCGTATCCGAGTATTTCATCATTACTTAGATGCTCTGTCAGCATCACCTTTTAAATCTAGGTACTTTTAGTATTCTTAGTGTAGCACAGGCATGAGAAAATACTGTAGCTGTGAAAGTCCAGATTGTGCAATCTACTAGCCTAGAAGGCACTGTCACTTTTATGTGCCCTATATTTTATTCATCCATACCTCAAATAAATGCAGATTTAAAAAAAAAAAAAATATTTATCTTTAGCTCTTGCCTTGCTTTCCAGTCTTCAGTGTTTGGTATTTGAGAATCAGGTCATCTAGAAAAAAATCTCATATGCTCTGTACCTTCAGTAAGCAGCAAAAAAAAAAAAAAATAAAAATATTGCAATTAGATGATGTTTATCTCATTGTTCTTAACAAATTCCCATTTGGTTTTCATTGTAATCTCAAACCCTGGGTAAGTAAAAATAAAACCAGAATCTTGGATTTAATTCATCCATCTAGACAGGAAGATTTATAAAGCACTATTTATTTGGTGAATCTTTCACTCTAAGTTATCTAATGGTTTTCTACAATTAGATTCTACCTTTAAAAAATCAAAACTTTTGGAGTTACTAACATAGCACCTATTTAGGGATATTGTTAGATACACAAATATCTGGGAAAAAATACTAAAAGACAAAGTTTCATCAGCTTTGAATGTGTTTAAAGAAACACATTAGAAGTCTTCATAAGGGCTCTTTTATGGGACGAAGAAATTGGTTGAAACCTTGATCCCACTGAAACCAATGAGATTTCACCCTTTCTCTTTTTTTTGCTAGTCAGACACATTCCTAGTGACCATGACCATAAGAAAGATTCTTGCACAAGGACAGATAAATGTAGACTGTCTCTTGAAACAGTAGATTTATTTGACATTTCTGTGCTTCAGTATTTCTTACAGTCAGTGCACAATATGTGTACCAGCCTGAAGGCTTCTAATAGTTGATAGAAGATAAAAATAAATGTTTCTATTTACAGATCCAAAAATTTTTAAGAAGAGGAGTGAGAAATATTTTGACTGTTTCATAAAACAAGTGTGAAAAGTGGTCAGTGAATAATTTTAAAGGGTCAGTATTAAATTTGTATTACTGCAGCTAAATCCTAGCTAGAATTGGAGAGTAAATTCAGTAAAAAACTAAATGAAAAATTCTTGTAAGCATTCTGCAAACTCAGTCTCAAAATCTCTAATATTAGGGTGTTGGGCCTTAAATGTTCATGCCTTCTATAATACAATCAAGTATGTCCTAATATCTCTTTAGTGATTTTAATGTGGCTACTACTTTCTTTTAATCTCTTGATTTTTTGGGGTAAAAAGTCCACAATGCATTCCAGGATTTATCTGACCCTTGAGAATCCAATGTGTGAGAACTGAAGACAGTGACTAACCTTTGCCCAAAAGCAAGAGCTAGGATGCCAAAGAACATAAAACCACATAAAAACACAAAACATAGAGATGGAGAAGATTTAGGGATGATAGGTATATCATACAATATCCCTATATCTAAGGGTAGAGGGAAAGAAGAAAAGAATTCCACAGTGAGGCAAACTGGAACAGAGTGACACTCATTGACAAGCTTTTCTTTTCAAATGGGCTGGCTAGTTCCAACACCTCCCTACCACCACCTCCCATATCTCTGCTATTTCCCAAATCCTTCCCAGGAGAAGATTAAGGACTATCAGGTGGCCCAGGAAAAAATCCTCTCAGAGACCATTCAACCTTTCCAAAATGAACAATCAAGTTCCAGTCCCACTTCTTTCACTGTTAAATTTACTACCACAAAAATACTCATGAGCAGCAGAAACAACCTTAAGGCAGTGATGTATGGAACAGCTGACTTCTGTGGTTTGCAAGAACTGTAATTCTAAACCTTTTCCCTATGTAAACTGATTTCTGGTTTTGAAATGTAGTCATTGGCTTCCCAGCTGCTGATAGCTATAGCACTGCCTAAAGCCAAGCCAGCTTCTCTGCTGAGCAGGCAGTATGGTTTCTTGCCATAAAGGAAACTACTTGCAAGGCAGCCTGTTGACTGTGTAAAGGATGAATGTGCACGCTTTTGTTCAGAGCCAATGTTTTTCCTGCCATCCTCCCCAAAGAGACCTTAAACCTGGAAACCAGTGGTTTCATAGACAAATTCAAGACTCAGTCATAATCAAATAGGCTCAGCACAGCATGTTATTGCACATCAACAAGGCTGCAGTAACTGTCCACTACAAATACAAGATAATGTGACATACGTTAGCCCACAGTGAAAAGGGGCTAACCTAAGCCAAATTACTCTCAGTGTGCCATGGGCTAAGAGCATTTGCACAGGCATTTATTGAGACAGTTAACCAGAGTAATTTGATCATATGTCTGATCTCAAAGACAAAATAGACTCTAAATTGCTAGTATGGTATATGGGAGATGTAGCCATGACACTCTGTTGCACTATCATCTGACCTAACAAGAATGTAAAAGATACACTCCCTTATTGGCATTATTTTAATGCATCATTTCACCAGCCTGAATTATGAACACAGAGGGGGAAAAAGCGTTATATTTAAACCTACAAAAAAATGCAGTTTATTTCTATTTGATAAGGCAGAACTTTTTCTAGCAATTGTAATCTGTAACATTACAGCCTTAGGAGGTAATTTACTAAATAGGACAAAATTAGCTGATTTTTGGACCATTTAAACCAACACTTCTGTTGAAAGCATATAAAATGTGTTAAAGTAATCTCTAAAGTCTTTACCCCTGCTTGAGATTTTAATTTACTCAGAGTTAATAAATTATCCCCTTTCAGAAGCTATTGAATATTTTCACTTAAATCCTTTTTAAAACTTAATGTGTTCAATTGAATCTTAAGCAATTTATACACACATACACAGAGCTTGAGGTGGTCACCATTCGAAGGTGAAGGCTGAAAAGAGGTTAGATTAGCACTAACTCCTCTTCCCTTAGGGATTGCTGGGGTGTTATTAATGAATGTGAATTCCTTCTTCCCACAGACCCTCCCCCTACATATGCACTGGTCTGGCTTTTGAGTAATTACTTTTCCACAACTGCATTTAGCAAAATACCCTGTTCAAAGCCCAGGCCCATTTTCTTTCCTGCTGAAGGATGTGACTGCAATCAGTGAAGAGAACAGCAAATCTGGGTCACCCCAGTATTCAGGTTAGCTGGGACACAAAAGCTTGCTTCATCTCAGACAGGGCTCTGTGTTACATTTGCACACTTATCAGAAATATTATTTTCAGCTATCAATTATTATATTTGAACATTGCATCCTTGCTCTAGGGAGCCCTTAGCAAGCTGTAGCAAAAATCAATCCAGTTTTACAACTTTTACCTTGGCACAGCTTCAACTCTTTATCTACCTCTCACAGTTATTTAAAGATGTGGTGCCTTTTTTCTGGAGTATTGCTGTATTCCTGAGTAGGACTTGCCCTTGATGTATGTAATACCCTTTTTCCTTTATTAGGGTTAATCTGTGAATCTGCTTTGGTTTCCTTTTTCATGTTTGACAATTGGTGTGTCTGTGGCATGGTTTGTGTGACTGGGTACTCACCTCTCCCAGGGAGCATGTATTTCCAAGCATGTATTTCTCATGGCAACCAGAGTCTCTTACTTCAGGGAACAGGCACATGGGTTGGAGCCCACTCTTGTTCAAATTGCTTTAACATTGACTGCAACTGCAGTAGTGACATCTGAAAATTTCTCCATGTGTTTATTCTGAGCTTTACTTTTCCAGTGCCAACCCTACCTAAGAGGTGGCCAAGCCAGGCATCCCTCTTTATGAGTGTAGGTGCACGAGGCACCATTGCCAGCACACCTCGAGGGCCATCTTCATCAAAGAGGTTATGAATCCCAACACTGGCAGCAGTGTTTCAAAAAACAGACACCATAGCTCTCTCAACAGGCTATTGACTCCCATATGGTAGGGAATTTTGGATAGCTAAAACTGGTCTTAGATATTACTGTGTCAGTGTAGGCTGCAAAAACAGACAGTGGATGCTGGGCATCACTGGAATTATGAAGTAAAAGGCATTAAAAGAGAAAATCTATCTTAGAGCTGTACTTTGAAGGGGTTTTATGTTTATTTTAGAAGCAGACAGTTTCTATTTCTCTATTGAACACGCATGTGGATGCTCACAGAGCCACTAATCAGGTTTGCACACATTTCCATGTTTCTAATTCTCTACTTTTCAGCTCAAAAATGTGTTTTACCACTTCCCGTTAAAGTTACTTTATTAAATTCCCTCACAGCAGTTAGCTCAGGGGCTAAAAGACATCCTTTAATTTACACCATGCAAGTTTATACAGAGTGAATGCTGGAAAGTCCATAAAGCATGAGTTTGGCTCGTTACTTCCAGCTTGCTTGCACAAACCAGCCATGGCTGTGCTCAGAGAGAGGGTGCAAGTTCATAGCAACACGTGCATCGTCTTTCTCTGGTGGAAGGGAGATGTTTCCCTACATAAGACAGCAGTTGCCAACCTGATGCCATGGGAGAGTGATGTGAGTAGTGTGTCCAGTAACAGCTTCACAAAGCAAATCCCTGCCATCTTCAAGTGTAATATGTAGTTTAACTAATCTCATTAATACAGACTCATTTTTTCAGCAGCGGCATTTTAAAGAAAGTAACTAATGAGGCTTCTCCTCCTCCCAAGCAATAGCTGACAACCTTTGAGCACTTTCTCTTTAGAGCAGTGAAGCAGGAGATAGCTGGATCAGTCCTATGGAGGATCCTTCCAAAAAAAGAGCTGATATTTTTGGTTTGATTCTATTTGGACCCTATTTCTCTGTCTTTCCTTTTAGTCAGTATATGTGACAGCATGCCAGCGGCAGAGACCTTAAATCAAGTGTTTAGCCACTTGCAAACAGTCACCAAAAAGAAAAAAAGTTTATTCCTTTCCATCTCTCACACTTTCTTACCTGTCTTTTGCTTGTTTAATTTAAAATATTGTTTGATATTACCCAGAGTTGTGTAGTGTTAGAGGCGTTTGACAGCTAGCTGTATTTTAGGAGCAGATGAAATGGTTCATATTCTCAGAGAAAACATAAGGGATCTTTTAGAATAAAATGTACTATAAAAATATACAGTAACATTACTGAAAACAATATTTCCACTTTATTATTTTTATTGTGGAAAAAAAATTACAGAAGAAACAAGAGATTAGATATTCTGACCTCAGTGTAGGCAAAGAAGGGCTGGATAGCGGGAGCCATTCTTATTTACTCATGTAATCAAACTTTGCAGGCAAAACTAGGGGGAATTTGTATTTTGTGACTCATGCTAAGAAAAAAAGAAAGAACTCAAAATTTGGGTTGAAGCTTCTGATTTCATTTTCTAGTTAAGGTTGGAATGCTTGCTGGAACTTTCTCCTTCCTAGCTTTTGTCGATTTCTGTCATTCAGGAATCATGAAGTAAATATTTATTAACATGGGAAGCCTCCTCCCTTCCTGCCCTTCATATTTGTGCTTCTTATGCTAATGAACTTACTTTAACAAGGGAACTACATTTCTCCTGGGTCTGCATCAGTTCTGGTGCCAACACATTAGTTATTTAAATGTAGTTTTATATTAATTTTTCATATTGTAATGCATTGTTCCCTGCAAATATACATGTAGCTGGTTTTCAACAGTAAACAAATATCTGTTAAAGATATTGTTAGCTGAACACCTTTCATCTTTCATTTAGCTTCCTGTGATAAATGGTGGTCATTTCTCACTCTTGCCCTTTGTATTTTCTCAACCATCCTCTTTCCATTTTATGCTTCTTCTGTGGTGACCACTCTAAGGATTTTGTCTTCTGTTTTCCCAAGCAGGCTGTTAGGGCAAATGCAGAATTGTGAAACTACATATATTCCATGTATATTTTCCATATTTTCCAACATCTGCCTCAAGTATCCTCAAAGTCTGGCATAAAGGCTTGCAGTCTATGATTTGGAAAATCCAGTAAACAAAACAGGAGTTTAGCAAAAGCTGAAAAACACATACTCTTGAAAAAAAACCTTAATAGTACAACAATGATACTTAGGAAAATATAAGGGAGGTTATTGTACCAGTTTCTTCTTACTTTCTCACCAATAACAAAAAAATACATGCTAACTAAATGCCTGCATATGCACCTGTGTGGTACAGTACCACAAGCATATCAAAAGAAATCTTGCTTAGTGAATATCTAAATGTAAATAGGTTACTAAATGTAAATAGGTTAAAATGACAACTACTGTGCTCTGTGAGGTAGAAGCTGTTATTTCCAAATATGTTTTTACACTAAAAAGTAGAAACTAAACTTAATCACATATCATAATGCCAGGGCTACTATTTAGTATATCAAAATTTTGGGCCTTGCAGCACCCAGACTTCTCCATTTTGAGTCATTTTAAATTATCAAATATTTTGATCTCAGGAGTGGTTTGCTATAATGGAATTTGACAAGACGGACAAAGTCTTCAACAATATTCTCCTAAGAGTCCTCAAGAAGCACAGACTTTAAGCAATGAGCTATCTGCTGGGGTGTATGTGAGACACTGCTTTATGAGTTTCAGTGCTAGGGAAGTAGAAGTTAGTTAATGAGTTCTCAGTCTTTGAAAGAGGCCTCACAAATGATTCAGACAGCTACAGTGAGTCTGACTTCCATATCAGGTAAATGAAAGAAACTATAACAAAGGAGAGAAATAACAGATATCTAGATAAATGTGATCTATTACAGGGAAGAAACAACTGAGCTTCTATCAAGGGAGTCTACTCCCACAGATCAATGGAAGTTCCTTGAGAAGTCATAAAGGCAAGGGAGTATGGTGACCCTATGACTCTGTACTTACATTTTGAAAAAGCATTCAACAAAGTCCTTTGAAGAGATTTCAAAAGAAATTAAGCTGTCATGGGTAAGAAGGAAGGCCATCCCTTGGATTAATAATTGTTTAAAAGGGAAGAAGACCTGGATAGGAATAAAGCATTTTCACAATGATAGACTATTAATAGCATGGTTCTCTGTGCCCTTGGCACAAGTGTTGCCCAGTGTGTTAATAAATGACCTCAAACAGGGTGCAAATAGTCAGGTAACAAAATGTAGGAGTGAGACAAGTAATTCAAGTTGATACTGATACTAATGATAGAGTATTTCAGAAAATATTCACATGTCAATAGTAAATGAAGTTCAGTAAATGGCTGCATAGTGGTGTATACATGATACAGATTGAGCTAACTGCTACCACTCAGGAAACATATGTTGGAGTTGAGGATGTTTCTCAGCAAATATTAACTCAATGACAAGAAGAAGCCAGAAAGACAAATAAATCTGATCCTTAGTATTATGTGCACTTTAGCTTACTGGAATTTTCCTAGATTGTAGGAAATTTAGGGAAAAAGTGTAAGAGAGGAGCAAATTGAGAAGAGTAGTAGGATCGGGTAGTTTCTGTATGAGGAAGGACTCTATAGTCTGAAACTCTTTAGCAGTGGGGGTATATGACTGACATCTAGAAGTCCATTTGGAAAAGTGAATAGGAATATTGTTTTTTATAACTGGAGAATAAGCGGTCACCCACTGAAAATATTAAATGCCAAGTATAAAATAGATGAGAAAAGCACTCTTTTTTCTCACTAATGAAATAGTGGAATTCACTGATGATGGAACACTCAAAAAAAAAAAGTATCTAAAATGATGTTAGAGGAATTAATGGATGATAAATCCATTAGAGTTTTATATATTGTTAAATCTCACTCTTTTCATTGTTCAACTCTTGAAAGGATTGCTTTACACCTAAACTTTTCTCCGGTAACACACAGAGGTGAGGTCAGGGCACTTTAAGAAAAATGGTACTTGATTAAATGAAGTTTTAGCCCAATAAATGGAGGTTACTTTGGTATTCCTATGAATGTAATAATTTGCAATTTTCAAGCAAAAAAGTTTTCAGTACTTCTCTGTCATTTGAAAATTATAGCTTTTAATGTCAATTTCAGGAAGTGGAGGTAGAAAAATGATGATTTTTTTTTAAAAAAATTGTATTTTTTCATAGCCAGTGTAAACTAAATGCTAGTCAGCTTTCTGGACATTTGGACAGAGCAAATGCTCTAGAAAAAGTTTGATACACATGATCTGTATACATTGACTTTCCAAGAATTTTTCTGCATTTCAGTTCACTGACTGAAATCTTGTTTGCCTTAGTCATTATAATATCTTCTATTAATTATATTAAACTACATAAACTAATCCACTCTTTCTCGTTGTGTTTAAATGAATGTCCACAGAACATAACAAACCAAACCATTTCTAAGAAGGGAAAAGACATCTATTATTTTTATTAAAACTCTGAAAGTCAGGAAGGTATCGTTTAACCAGTGTCAGCCACATCAGTTCTTCCAGTGTGTAAGAAACCACTAGAGGACAAAGCATTGATCATGTCTGTCATAAGGGAGTGGCAGACAGCAGCTCTACCTCTAGAGGAACTCTACAGATGGGCAAAAGACAAAGCATTGACATGGATTTTCTGTCCAGCCAATCTACTGGTGAGGTACTCAAGCAGAGCCTGAAATATCTGAGGTATGTGTTCCTGCTTTTGCTCTCCCATGGCAGTTATCTTTCTTCTTCATCATCCTTAATTCTGTCTATCAAAAAGGACTATACCAAATAATGCCTCTTTTTTATTTAATGCATACATCATGAGGATTATGTTTTGAAATATCTCCCATTTCTCACTCTCCCTTTCATGTCAATTTTAGTAACCAAAATAACTGAGAAAGCATATTGACAGAAAATAATCAGATAAAAACAGAAAATACATCAGGATGTAATGTAAAAATATAGGAGTATAAGCTGGAAAGCTGGAAAACCTGAAAAGTTTCAGCATATATTTTTCTTGTTGTCCTTAGCTGCTGAACTTTATCTGTCAGTGAAATAAATGAATAAGTTTTCTTCATCTCTAGTGGCTGCAATCCTATCTCACGATAAGATTAAATTCTAGCATCATAAATCAACACATAGAATTAACACTAGGAGTCTGCCAACCAACCCTAGAAAATGTCAATTGATTATATCCTATTCCTAGGTCTTGATAATTGTAATTTGTCCTATGTATATGTGTCTTATATTTAAATGTATTTGTTTAAACAGGATGACAATCACAGTAGGAATTACCTAGAAAGTTTAAGAGTAAGATGCAAAAAGAGTGAAGTAATGAGTCAGCCACAATTTTAGTAGCTTTATCTCCTTTTTAATTCTTGTTTTCTTTTTTTTTTTTTTAACCATGGAAATGGATTTTGTTGAAGGTTTGTTTTAAAACACTCAAAGGATTTTCACTAGCATAAACAGGTTCTCACTGGCTTGTTCTAGGCTCCAAAATCTTATCCTTCCTTAGCCACTTGTGATTCAGCATTGTGTATTGATGCAGAATGTACATAATTCTTCAAGATAGACAATGTGGGGGTGGTTGGTTTATAAAGTATAATTCTTGTGAGTTACTCCCTCCTCTTTAGTGATACAGGCTGCAGAGCTATTTTGGGGTTGCTCTGCTTTGGAACATGTACTTTTTCTCCCCATTTTCCCAGTCACAGGGACAGCAAGAGGTAAGAAACACCCATACAGAGGTAGGGAGAAAATTGTTTGTGATCATTTGGGCCTTGTCAACTGCTGACACTGCCTTGGTCACTTCTGCTGAGAGAGCACATAGAGGTCATAGAATCTGCTCCATGGAGCAGTTCAACGACTTGCAAATCTGCAATAGACTCATGAGGTAGGCATGTTAATATGACCCTGCTTTTGGCATTTGGGTGCTAGGAAATGATCACACTCCTTCCCACTTTCTTTGAGCCCAGTATTGATGCACTTCACTGCCTACTCCCTACCTAGTCACAAGGACAAACCTAGAACTGGCTGGATGGAGGAAGACAGAAAAAAGCTAAATGTCATGTGCCAGTCATGCCGTACCTGCTAATGACCCTGAGATTTAGACAGGAATTACTCAGCTTACATTTGTTACAGAAATGGAACTTTAGTGATGTGCACACTGTGAAAGATAAAGGCATCCCAGCAGGGTGGCCACCGCAGGCAGGAGCAGCTTGCCCACCAGCCCCAGACATGCACTTTATCCTGGAGAAATCCTCTGACACAGTGAGGCACAGCAGGGAAGACGGACTGGAGCAGATTGCAATGGCAGAACTTTGAATTTTGTCCCATGAAACACCTGAATTAATAACCTACATCCTAACAAGACTGTAACTGTTGAGTACTGCACAGAGACAGGTGTGTGTGCGCTTTGGTTTTGTTATTGCTGTTTGTGTTGTGGATTATTTATTGTGATGCAAGTACTTACATCTCTCTTTGTACTTTTTCTGTGGTTTAGAAATTTGTTTTTAGCTATACTGCTATGTTTCTATTTGAATTGTATAAAAAGAGGTCAGAAAGAAAATAGTAAAGGGAATAAGTGGTATGCTTGTATTGTTTTCTAGTTTGGTCCCAAAATTACACACAGAAATTAAGAACAAAAATGCCACCTATCTATGCTTGAACCTCAGTTCTTTGCATTCACTCATCTCATATATCACCCACCAATCAACTTACCTTACATCCAGGTCTCTTTAAATGATCTGGCAACTCAGTATTTCCTGCACTCACAGACAGAAAAAACCCAAGATAATCTCTGTGTTGTTGCAATCAGTTGAAGTGACGCTTCCTATTGTCTTTTTACAAAGTTTATAGCCCCCTGGATCAGAAAGGTCAGATTTATTGTTGCCTGTTTACTGGCATATGAATTTATGAGTGTTCAGCTCTGAAGCCTGGTATAAACACACCAGCACAGTCCTATAACATGGTGTTGCCCACTGTTTTGGAGCAAAATGTAGCACAGAGGACTTGCACAGATTTCATCAAGCTAATACAAGGATGACTGGCTGCACTTGTGCCTGATGATGCAAGCAGTGATGGCTAGGATGCCTTCACTGAACTCAGAAAACAAAAACTTCACAAGAGAGAAAGATAAGTTTTTATAAGCTTGAATTATGACAAGCCCATGATTTCTATCTTTGTTTAGAGTAGTTTTTTCTAATTAAAGTAGTGATTTACTTCTGACTTCTCTCTCTAAAACAATGAATTTATTTATAGTAGTTAATGCAATATTGTGTAGAAGGAATTTTTTTAATGTAATGTATATAGCTTTTTAGATCGGTTCTGGTAAAATCACTTTATGAAAATAAATTAAATAAACTTAGTAAGCAGGTAATGAGAGATAAGCCTTTCAGTGGATAAAAAATGGCTAGGAAGCAAAGGTATGATTATATTGGTCATTTAACCTTGCTGTCAAAGGGTCATTAGCAGTGTGACCAGAAAGTTTAAGGGTAAGCTATGTTCAAAATTTAGCTCTAAAAAGCTGTCAAAATATATTTCTATTACCATTTACAAATCTGCATTAAGTCTTTAAAATATTAACATGTCTGTACTGTATCTAGACAAAAGTCAACTGTCTTATTATCACTTGATATCTTTCCAAAGGTTGTCGCAGCGCAGCCGTGAGGAAATATGAGAGCAATATAAAATCATGGAATCACAAAATGGCCTGTTGGAAGAGACCTTAGAAATCGTCTGGTTCCAAACCCCTGCCATTGGCAGGGATCCCTTCCACTAGACCAGGTTGCTATGAGCTCCATCCAGCCTAGCCTGAATCACTTCCAGGGATAGGGCATCCAGGTATGGAACTGGAGCTAGATGATCTTTGAAGTCCCTTCCAACCGGGGCCACTCTATGTTTCTCTGAAATCAATTAGTGAAAAAAACAAAAGCTGCAGATTAGGAGAGGTCCAGTTTGAAGCAATAGGTGTTTTGAGTTACTTAATTCCTTTGGTGTGATCCTTAAAGGATAGATTAAAGTTCTGACCTAAAGGATAGAAAAGATGTGGTCATTTAGCCACACGTTACACATGCTTATTTTCAGTGGTGTCATTAACAATTGCTTTAACTATTGTGTTTGCAACTTATTTTTTCAATTTCTTGAGTATTTTGTTTCAGATTTCACTTTTCTTACAGACACTTGTATCCTATCCTAAGGATAAAAGTGTCAAACCTGAGGTAATCTCTTTAAGAAAAACCTGAGGGATGGAAACATCATTTTATTTTTGCTTGTTTTTTGGCATTAGTGCTTGCAAGTAAAATGAAAGACTTGATTTGAAATTCAAGGCCAGATCTTAAGAGATAGTGGGCCCTGCATATCCCAGTGGCTTCAGTGAGATCAGTGCATTTCAGGACTCATCCCTGAGACTGGATTTGATGCATTGTTTTTGTTTCGGTATAGCTCTGCTAAGGAGTAATCCATTGAGAATTTACTGCCCTTTTGGAGAATACTCTTGTTTCATGTACATATTTGTCATTTCTTTCCTTTGGCCTTGTCAAACTGAGCACGTTATTTTGTTGTTTGATAAGACATATATCATTTTATGAATTAACCGTTTATACATGAATCAGAATATAGGCTGAAAAGTATACATAGGACCTTCTTCCAGCATTACTATAAAAGATTCATATATTTTGATCATTTCACCCCCTACCCAAGCCCCCATTAAAGGAACTAGCCCTGAAATAATTCATAGCTTTGGCATTAAAACTGTCATCATTCCTCAGGGCTAACACAGTGGAGAAATAACTTCTCAGCACTCTGCCAGTCTGGGGCAGGGGTTTAAGACTTTGTTTTCTGAAGATTAGAGAGGAACTGTTTGTTTGTTTGGTCTTTTTATCAAAGGAAACTTAAGTTCTGCAAAAGTTGGTGAGACTGTCCAGTAAGCCATGTATTACTCTGTTTCCTATTTACAACAGGCCAGAAGATGGAAAACATAGCATGAAAGCTCACCTAGAAAAATTGGTGTTTTGATTTACATGAAAACCATTAGAGAGGTTGCTGTAAGTCAGAGGGATAGCAACAGAAGAAGGGGTAACGCATCTGAACCTCTTTATTAGTGTTCTTTCTTCCCTATGCTACTTGCATGCAGATGATTCCTGCTGCAGATAGAGATATTCTGTAGAAAGTCTCAGTTACTTAGTGTTGATCACTAGCTATTGGTGTCACTTCCATTTTCAAAGGTATTCAGCTGTAAGTTCCCATTGACCAATCCCAGACCGACAGGACTAGACCAATAACATGTGTGTAGAATTTCACATGCCTTTTAAAATATTTCCACATTAAAACACTTTGAAGAATTCAAGATTATCTCCTCAGAATATTTATAAGACAGATTCATGGGGGAATTCATCCTGTTCTGTGCAATAGTAGCAGCACAAAGCAGCCTTAAAGTCAGCTTAGGCATCTCTTTGAGGATTTCTCTGATGTACAGAAATCCTGTAGTAATGGCTTTTTCCCTTTCCCTCACTGCAAGTTCCACTTCAAAGATGTTTGGATGGAATGACTACTGGAGAGGAACTTACTGCAAGTTTCTGTGCCCCAGGTATAGCCTACTATTATCAGAAGGACTTCTTGCGGCTCTTAGGAATCAGCAATACCTCAAGGTAGCCTTGAAACTACTTTAAATTACCATGAAATCCAAAGGTCAGCCCCAGGATCCTGAGGTTCAGAGGTGTGCTTTTCCTCCTATCATTTTCCCCAGAACTTGTTCCGAATTGCCTCCTTTTCTGAAGTCATAGCCCAATGATTCTAGTTTGCACCCTGATAGTAGAGACTTTTTTCTTTCATCATCAGTGGAGATGCAGTGATTTTGATTAATGACTTCATTGTCCCCAGCCAGCAAGAGACTTGCCTTTTTCAGTTTGCATCAGAATGGATGCTGAACTGAATGTAAGTCTCTAACTGGCAGTAGATTTCACCTGCTGAGAAGGGAGGAAATTAGTCAGGAAAAAAAATGGTCACAAAATAATACTGATTTACTCTAACTTCAACTGGAATGCCAGTGGATGCAAAAATTTTCCTAAACTTCCACAGACTTTTTCCTAAGACTTTTTCCCAAGTCTACACATTCAAGAAAGAAACTGTCCATGAGAATCAAAATAATCTTAAGAATCAAGTAAATTCCCATTTCCCATTTCATCTCACATTTTTACTGTGTATTTTTAATAAGAAGGAGACTAAAGGCAGGGATGAATTTGCAGTGATATTAGCACTAGGATATTTTCATGCCTGCCCCTACTCTTCTTCCAGTGAGGAGACTGGGCCTGTCTCAGGAATTTTGGGAATACTGGTTTGTTGTTATGCATGTAAGATTTTAATATATAATGTCACAAGTATTAATGCCAGTCTCAAGTCATGGGTGGGTCTTTTTAACCTCAGCTAGGTCTATTTACATCCAAGAACTTCTTGCGGACATGGCGATCAACAACAGCTTTGACTGTAGTGACCATGATATTGTGGCTCACAACATCCTAAGGGAGGAGAGTGGCAGAACAGACAGAATGCACCGCATTCAGGAAACTGCTGTGTGGGATCACATGGGTGGCACCTCTGAAGGCTGAAGGAGCTCTGGAAAGCTGACAAGCCTTTGAATACAATCTCCAATCACAATTACAGGCCAACATGTTGCTCAGAAAAATAAGTAGGGATATCAGGAGACTAGACTGGCTAAACAGGGAGCATATGACTGAGTTTCAGTGTAAAAAAAGGGTAGAATATAGGAGGTGGAAAAAGGGATGGGACACAAAGGAGGAATTTCTAAACTTTGAGTGTGCAGTGGTGATGTTAGGAAAGCCAAAGCTCACCTAAAGTTGCTGTCTACCAGGGTCATGAAGTGTACAATGTCCCAAGGTGCATGAGGTATATATTTACCCACAAGTCAGGGGAGGTGGTCAGCACTGGTGAGACCACACCCAGAGTGCTGACATGAAGCACTTTTCATGTGAGGAGAAGGTGAGAGATGGGACTGTTCAACCTGAAGGTGAGAAGGTGGGATCTCACCCATGTATATAAGTACTTTAAGGGAGGGTTTGAGGAAGACACAGTCAAGCTTTTTTAAGTGGTGCCCAGTGACAGAAAAAGAGGCACCAGACACAATCTGAAACAAAGAAGTCTCTGTCTGAACATCAATACATTTTTACTGTGAGAGTGACTGAGGACTGAAATAGGCTGCTCAGGAGTCTCAATCATTGAAGCAGGAAGTGACCCATCCTTAGCAGGAATGGTAAGATGATATGACCTCCAGAAACACAGAATGACAGAATATTCTGAGTTGGAAGACATTTACAGGGATCATCAAGTCCAGCTCTCAAGTGAATGGCCCATATGGATATAACCTTGATTATCACCATGCTATGACCAACTGAGTTAATCTTAATTTTTTCCAACCTCAACCATTCTGTGATCATGTGACAACAAGAAAATCTACCGCTTGGATATTATGGAGAGTGGAAGAACAGGAAATGTATTTTGAATAGCCCTAAGTGGCTGTTATATTTTTACATGAAGGAAAAGACCTCCTAGGCTGACAGAGAGAAAGTTTAGAAAGCTTTTATTCCTCAGCAAGATTTTTTCTAAATTATCATTAAACTTCCTAGGAAAGGAAGGATATGAGGGGGCAGATGAGAAGGTGATAATGTGCACATCCAGAGATAATATGCCATTACTGGCAGTTAGCTTGTTATAGGATGTGAAAAAAGCTATGAACACAAAAAAATTGTGAAGTTAATGCTAAAATGTAAAAGCTGGAATGTTCTAACCATTTTGCCATGTGGTTTGTCTAATTTCTGCTTTAGTGGTGTTTGTTGACCACCAGTCTGTAGAACAAGCACCGAAGTCAGTATCATATTCACTCAAAATACGTAGTCAAGGTCCTGACATTGTGTAACAAGAATAACACTATCATCACATATACAAATAACTAAAGGCATCTTGACATCAATTCACCACACAAAGAAATCTGCAACCCAAACTTCTAAATGGTTGTAAATTGTGTCTGTCATGATGCCAGCTGACGTGTTGTTTCTGTTAACCTGGGTGGTGTATACTTTGAATTTCATTTGAGTCAGTGAAACTGAAAGATTTGAGGTAACTGAAACAATTCCAGGGGACTTTTGCTGTCCTCCCTCTCATCTGAAAAGTCATCTGCCCAGCTTCTTGGAGGACATTTGATGGGAGACGTAGGCTGCTCAGAGCCTGTGATACTGAGCAGCTCATCCGACAGCTTCAGGACCCTCAGAGCTTTCCTGTTCTCATTGTTAGGGACACCTCTAAGACCTCTAGGATGCCTTGGGGTAAGAGTAGCCTTGCAGAAAATATCCTTATTAGTTTATGTTGTAGCAGTTGCTTCTGATAGAAACAAAGCCATATTTAAAAACGCTGAACTACTCCAAAAAATCACTTTTCCTTCCAGCAGCCTGTGTTCCCGATGAGAGGATGTATTCACAGAGAACTTCTGAATAACACAAATGAAGAAAACAATTGTTACAAAAATGACTTTCAACACTTAAAAATTGCTTTCTGAACCTGTTTGAGATAGTCAGCTAAAAGAGTAGTCTTCTTTCATAACTCCTTTATAATAATGCACAGCTGGGTGAAAATTCATCTCAAACAATACTTACTTTTGTCTTTCCTTATTTACCATCATTATCATTACTTTTTACTTTGGTTAGCAGATGTTTCTTTAGTGCTCTGACATTCTTTATAATTTGCATATTTTTTCATTTAACTGGCAGAAAAGTCAACTTACTGTACAATATGCACCTTGTATTTAACAATAATATGTATGTGGCATATGTAACAGGAAAAGATCTTCTGATATCCCCAATACATTTTTAATGTACAAATTTAACATACTTTTTAAAATTCATGTATTTGGGCTTTTCTTTGTGCCATGAAAAAATGTCTGATTGTTTAGAGCACAGCTCAAATCCAAGGAGGAATCATTTTGCATCTACAGTATAAACTCATAGCATCCAGGATGTGGCTATGATGAACAAATCAGTAATTAATTGGGCATTCATTCCAGTGACCTGTCAGCATTCAAATGCTTTAATTAGATGGAGAAATGGAGGCAAGTAATGAGGGCCAAATCTGTATCCTTTTGAATACAGTGGCAAAACATCCACTTGCTGCAATAAGATTTAGTCCTAAATGCATGACAGCACACTATAGAAGATGTCGTCTCCACCAACTGTGGTTCAAGTGTATAATACTGATAATGTCACTGGCATTGTATCTTTCGTTAAGGAAACAATGATGCTCTTAGGAAGCTTTTTGTCTGCTCATGCATACAAAACAGGCAATTTTCATGAAGTATTAATTGCAAATTATCTAGTATAAATGAGGGTCCCAAAAAGAAAAATCTACTTTATACTGTATCTACTGTTTATTTCATTATTAGTATTCATTGTTTTGCTTATGGGGTACAGCTGAAAGGAAACACCATATCCTATGTCAAGGAATCACATCTTAAACATGCAGGTATATAGAGACCTGGAGGGTTTTTTCTATTCCCAAGCTTTTTCATAAGTATTCAAGCATATATGTGTCTAAATTTACACCAGAAATATTTGTCTACCTAAGATTTTCTGTGCATATTGGCCAGTTTCAGTTTTCACACACAGATAAACCATATTAAAAATTACCCCACTAGATTAAAAAGCAGGTGATATATTTTGTTTCCTTTGTCTTCTAAAGGTACTGACTTGTAGCTCAACCTGTTGTTGCTAGCTAGCTAGCATTAACTTTACATCTGAAGTGCAGGTTTGAACTATTTTTTATGAAAAACATGGACCAGTTTTGAAAATTGACTTAAAGCTTGACATTTTTTCGAAACAAATGCATTTATTTTTTTAAAATGCTTTTTGTTTCCCTGTCTTTTTTTAACAACCCTTCTAATTTACAAAATACGTAATGAAGTCCATGGCAAAGTGCAGTGCACACAGAGGTGCCCCAGCTACCTTTGAATGGCAAACATACATCTATCCCAGAGAATCATAGGCATCTAAGAGTCTTCCTCCACTTTTGTTTCTTCATGGCTGTTAGAAACCACCTTCTTTTGCAGCCTATTAATATCTTATATTCGTGACCATCTTATCCAATTTTCTTCTTGTGCATATAATGTCCTCTTCCTTGTTTCTTAAGTAGAATTTTTCCATTATGGTTTTATATATTGAACTTTATTTACAAAACAGAAACATTCTGCAGTAGCCTTCACCTTATAAGACTAAGCCACTGCACATCTCTTGTCAAAAGCATGGTTTCCGTTCCTCTGAATATCCACGTGTTCTTCTTTGTTGAACATAATTGAATCAAACTGTGTGGAATTTTTAGATGAAGTCCCAATGTACAGAAGTATCAATACTTCTTGATCCCTCATGAAAATACCCCATGTGATATATTTGGGGATTTGGTTTGTACTTTTCACAGCCAACTCAATCTGAAGTTCACAGGTTTTCTGTGATCCACTGATATATCCTATGTATTTCCATCTCCTGTCATTTCAAAATGATGAATTGTCAGCCTATTACAGAGATTCTTGTTATTAGTCCTCAAGTACATGACTTGGCAATTTGTACAATTATACCTCATCCCTTCTTTTCTAGTTCACTCATCTATTCCAATATTATATTCCAATCCCTCTTCAAATTACTGTTTCCAGTGCTTTGTCACTGGCTGTTTTCATTCTTCTTCAAATGACTGACACAAGCCCTCAACCCCTCCCCACAGATATCTTGTACTTTTCCTCATAACCATCTCACTGAAGTAGATCTGTTTCACCTGGATTTTTTTCCAGAAGAGATGTCACAAGCTGTTGTAAGGACATGGTCAAGCAAACTTTATAAGATCTTCCGAACATCTGAATCGTCAAAAATTTTCAGTTTCACAGTAGCATTTCAAGTATATAAACATCAATTTCCTAAAAGAACTTCAGCAAATCCCTTGATACATTTCACTTTTTTCTATTTATAGGTCTTATTTATAGGACCATTACTAAGATTCCCCCCCTCCCATATCCTTCCCTGGACCTCAATAAGGTCTTTGGTTTTTGGGTTTTTTTCTGATCCTTCCCACAAGTGCTTCACATAGCTTTTATAGCTTTGATGAGAATCACTTTGGGTGCCATGCTCAGTTTTGGGAAGTCTTTATTTTTTCCATTTCTAAGAGCCACGATCTGGAAGCAGAACAACTTCCCACCCCTGCCAAAGGCTGAGGTCTCACCACTAACACTGCTAAATAAGACAAAGTTCTGACTATGGCAACTTTAAAAGTTCTAGCCTGTATGAAGCAGAGATCAGAATCTGACATGTATAAAGTTCTGGGGATAGAAAGGATAATAGTCAATATGGTCACCTGAGCCAAGCCTTTGATCATGGTGGCTGGGGAATCTTGCCCAGCTGTAGGACACTGGCATCATCCCCGAGTATACTTTGTTTCAAAACATGCATCTGAAATTGTTTTGTTTGCCTTTGAAACTGAATAAATCTCTGCTGGATTCATCAAATACATACTTAACACCAGTCCTGTTACCTGAGTAAGCTCACCAGAGTCCAGTGTTTCAAAGCTGCTTATTCAGCTCAGCTATCTATTACCCTATCTGCTCAGAAATTGCCTAAAAAATGAGAACCAGGAGTTCCTGAGCTCAGATAGCTACTTACCCTAGCAATTTGAGGTTTGATTTTGATTTGTTTTCCACTGAATGCCTCCAAATACTCTTTGAGAGAGCAGGTAAAGTTGCACAGGCTCTCAGTATCTCTAGGTCTAACATACATCAGGCTATCACACCATCTCTCAGTCTTGTGACAGCTGGGAGATTTCCTCTTGTCATCTAGCCCTCTTTGGCAGATTTAGACACGAGATTTTTGTTACTCAAGTGGCAATCATGAGGCTTTACTCAACATGCTGGTTTCCAAGGCCCCATATATCATTACATGCCGTCTTTTGACAGAGTTTGCCACAATGTCTACATCAACCCCAGAAAAGGAGGTTTTCCTTGCTGTAATTCCACAAGATACCGGTGATGGTCTGAGCGTCTTCATTTGAAATGATGATTTTACTCCACGATGAGTGCACAACACATACTGCCAAAGCAACCCTGTATGAACTGCGAAATTCGCAACAACTTTTCCTTCAGTCCCTGGAAAGTGACCAGTTCCTTTTATCAAGATACACACAGAAATCATTGTGCTGCCTTGCCCTTGACTTGTTTGGCTTTGTGCCAAAAGTAGGATCCACCAAGACAATGCCATGTTCATGCTGAGGTTTTCTGATGCTGCAAATTCTGACCTTAGGTGCATGAGACCTCAGTGAGAGCTGAATCAGAATAATCTCTTCACCAGCCACTCCTCTGAGCCATGCAAATCACTGGCTGACCTAAGCACATCTGGTTTAGGACCAGTATCAACTATGGTTGGTCTTCAAAAATCATGGCCTCAGGTCATCTAATAAAACAGCTTTTCTTGATTCTCCACTTAGTATATCCTACAACATGACCTCCAAGTGAGCAAAACACGGATAAATGTAGCCATCATTGCAGGTATAATCTCCAGGCACCTGCTTCAACAGTACCTCAAAGACTGTTTAGACATTGAAGAATTTTATTGATCATATAGACCATCATGGTCTCTTCCTTTAAGCATTTGATACATGTACATGTATCATTTTTTGTCAGCATCATGACTGTGCAAAAAACAAGTGTTTACTTTATATGCCAGAATTATGTTTTTATATCACAAATTTTTATTCCCTAGTCTGTCCTCCTCTATTCATTATTCAAGGTTTTGCACCCAAAGGGTATGAAGGTATGAGGGATTCTCCTTCAGAAATACAAATGTCATACTAAGTTACAAAATAATCACAACATATTTATATAATTTATTATCCTTTTTAATGCCTCTTATCTGAGCACCCAAGTATTACAATGGCTTCCCAAAAGAGGAAGTTTTTTTCCAAAAGAGGAAGATTCTCCCAAAAGACTAAGAACCTAAAAGAGAAGTTTTCTTTATGGGGAGACTACTAGTTAATCAAAGTACATCACCATCACAACTGTGTTTCTTTTTACCTCTAGCAGTGTTTCCCTGATATTCCTCACCCTGCTATCAGGTGTTGATCCAGCTGGGAAAGTGCAAAACTTTTGCTGACTCAATAGTAAAGCCAGCTCATTATTTTATTTAGATACATGAGAAATAAAGAGAAATCATGACAGAGAGAGTGATAAGGTTTGAGTAAATGCATCCTGAGGGAATGAGGCACATAGAAAACCAATTCCAAGGAAAAGTTTCAGGTTGTGGCTTCATAGCAAATTCTTTCATTATGACATTTTTAAGGCCCTAATGAAATAATGAAACCTATGCAAGGTTTATTAATTAAGAAACCCACTTGCCTGCACTCAAACATGCATGAATATTTGTCAATATTCTTTTAATAGCTGCTTTCTTTTCCTTGGATATATATCAGCCACCTATAATTCTTAGGCAACATGTCTGCAGCTAGCTTTTGTGAGCATGTTAATTAGAAAGCCTGTTCCAGCAGAGCTCCTGAGATGAGCAGCAAACAGTTCTGCTTATCCACCCCACCCCCACAGTATGGCTTATTCAACAGAAATCACACAGAGAAGAGAGACCAGGTAGATTTAGAGGCTCAGAGCCATAATATAAAACTGTAAGTCCTGCCTACATAGAGCTGGAGCACCACGGTGGCATTCAGTGACAAACAGTGGTCTCAGATGTTGGATTTTATGGTTGCCTGGAGTATCAATAGTAGTTTGTTTCACAACATCGCTAGGAATAGCACATACAAATACACCAAAGTGTAAGCAGAGAGCTAATTTGTCCTCTGCCTTCCAAGAGGCAGAGAGGTTGCCTGCCAGAGAATGTACAACTGTGAATTAACTTTCCTTAGCTCAAGGTAATAATTTGGCTTGATAGATAAAATTTGGTTTGATAGATAAAATTTGGTTTTAACAAATTATCTGGTTCAGCACAATTGCTTTGCTAAGTGACTCCTTGGTTATTAACAACACTGCTAAAATCTTCCTGAAGTGAGGCAGTTCCATGTGGAGTGGGTTGGCACCAAGGAAATAAAACCCCATAAAAATTTGAATAGTTAAATATTGTCTTGTGAAAATACTGAGAATATAAATGCTTGTGTGTAGGCTGTACTGAATACATTGCAGTTACTGTATACATGCTTTGGGATAGAAGGAGTGGTTATACAACCCAAGGAAAGAAATATGTAAATACTGCTTTAAGTAAGACAGTTGTTCATAGTAAGGTAGGATATGAGCTTACTGGATCATTATTTTCCATGGAAATTTCTCTTTAGGCTTTATGGAGAGCAGAGTAAGACATTTTTGATAGTATCCCATTGATGGGAGACTTCAATTGTACTAAAAGGATTCCTACTTAGCTCACCGTTTATGACTTTGATAGAATTATAAATAAAGCTCTATTTCAGACTACAAGTAATGTAATAAAAAGAGGAAAGAAGAAGCAAGGAAGCCTCCTCCAAATTTCCAAGAAATAACATCACACTGCAAAGCTCTGCAGTTTATCATAAAAAGGTCACATTTCCAAAGTAAAAAGCCCAAATCTGACCTAAAAGTACTGAAGAAGACTGGAGAAATAAGTACAGTCCATTCACAGATTGAAAATTTGTGCTACTGTTTTATAGTCCTTGATTGAACAATATAAGTTTTTCACAGAGTATTATCCTGAGCAGAGCCTGCAGCTTGTTTTAAAATAAGATAGGCAGAGAAAGTTGGTGCTTTGCAAAGTTACCTTCATGACATGTGGGGAGAGGCTTCAGTAGTTTCTTCTACTTTTTATTTCTCTTGGAACCTAGAGGGTGAGAGGGCATTGGTTATGTGGGGTATCTCTAAAGTCATGCTGTTTGGAAATGGGGCTGCATTTCTTCCAATCTGCTGTTGGGAAAAAATAAATGATGGAAATATATTGTGTCTGTGTTTAAGGTTTTCCTTCTCCACTGCAGCTGACATCTGACCTCAGACACCCTTTCCACCACTTTTCTTCACTATCTCACTATCATTTTCTCCTTCTCTCCCTGAATCCTTTTCACAGCCTGAGGAGGGACCCAGTAGAAAGCATTTTCACATAAGGGCTGTCATTCTAAAATCTGTGCCTTCTTGGTCATCCATTTTTCAAAATAACTATTCTCATGAAAAATACAATTATCAGAGCTGCTCAAATATAACAGCATTTCTGTCCACTGACTGTTTCACCCTCAATTAATTCTTACATTTTTGTTGTCCTTAAAATTCAGTTAAATGAACATTCCTTTTTAAGAGTTTTTGAAAACTCAAATCATTCATATATTTAGAAAGCTATATGTTATCTCAGTGAGGCATAGGTTCCCCTGAAATTTACAACACTTAAGAAAGTTTAAAAATCACTTCAGGTATCAATTATTCTCCTTTACAGTTGTGTGCACATTTCTTACACCTGACACTGTGGCACACATAGCAAGAAAAGTCAGAACTCCCTGTAAAAATGTGAGCTACTCTCCCTCTCACCAAAAAAACTGCACTGGTAGACAAATCTATTTTTCATTTGGTTTTTGGTTATTTTTTTTTTTAACTTCTCTGAAAAAAAATCACATAGTTGGAAAGTTTTATCCTCAATAATAATAGGTCTAATATTTTTCTCTCAGCATTGCTAAGACATTTTTCTGGTTCCAGTTAAAAAAAGTTGATCAACACTCATATAGTCAATCATTACCATGGGAAATGCAAAGAATGCTTAAGAGTGTGAAAAAATATTTTCTTTATACAATGCAATGTCTTCATATAGATGCCTGAAATATGGTAAAGTGAAAAGTGTATGTCCCTCTTGCACATTCCCTCTCTCCACATCAGCGCGGCAACACCAGGTTCATGAGAAGAGCAGTTTAGGCTGCTCAAGTTCAGAATAATACCCCAACCAAGTCTCACAAAGAGCTTCTAGTGAAAACATGCACTTCCACAAGTTTCACGAGTTGGGTTGGGCTTTTTCCCCACTGGGGCATTCTGAGAGGGTTTTATAGTGTTTTTGGACTTTTTTAATTTTAACACTTCTGAGTTTCAAGAAGTGTTCTGAAACATAAAGGAAGCCCTACTTCCACTGCTATAAAAGAGTCAGAAGTTACACAATGGTAGTGTGATAAGAACCTCAAATTTTGCAGGGCATTTTTCATTTTATTAAGAATGTGAACTGAGTAAGAATAAGGACATTTTTGCTCGAAGAGATCTAAAATGATTAGTGAGTTTCAAACATGGTATTTTTTCCTAGAAATTTAGGCAATATCTGTTTGTATTATTTGTTTGCCAATTATTCTTGGTTTAGTTTATTTATTTCAGATGGATTTAATTTGGCTAGGGGTTTTGATTTGATTTATTTTTCTTTTCTCCCTGTTGTGCAGGGAAAGATTTTACTTGGACAGTGGTTGATTGCTTTTTTTCTTCATGACCATAAAAATATTTTTCTTTATGGTCATTTTCAGAAAAAAAGAAAAAAATATATATTTAGATTCTGATTTACTATTGCCTCTACAACTTACCTGGGCAATTTTCCACGCACATTCAGAAAGGAGGGAACCCTTACTTCTGAGTTCCTACTACATCCCCATTAATATAGCAACTCCTTAACACAATGACAGAAAAAAAGCTTTTCTTTTGTTGAACTAAATGCTGGTTTTACATAAAATAGACTATAATTCAGAGTCTGTAATGTCTACTGAAAGGTTAGGCTCGTTACCATCCAAATAGGCTGAGCTAATAAAAATTATATTTGTTACAATCCAAATAGATTAACCAGCCTTAAGGGCTTAGCTATGTATCACACTTTTCAATTTTCTTATAATTAAATTAACATAAAACAGACTTGACAAATAAATGACTGTATCAGAAACAGTTAAGCTCTATTTAACCAAAATAACTGTTCTATTTACATGTACAGCAACCTGTGTCTATTTTGGGAGCTATAAGAAGCCTATCTAGTTAGCAAATCCTTGGGCACTCAGTCTGCCACAGACTGTTAAGAACTGGTCCCAGACTTTCAGTGAACCTCATATATCCTAAAGGACAGATGTTGTGGTTTAGCTTGTGCACACCCTGATGGTTGTCTCCCAACAGATACCTCCTCGCTATCACAACTAAGCAATGGCCTTGGAAGGATTCATATGCAGAGCTTACCTTTATTCACTAACTAGGCCTTTTGACAAAACTATTTCTGTAGGATTAGTTATAGAATCATAGAATCATTTAGATTGGAAAAGACCTTTGGCATCATCAAATCCAACCTGGCGCTGCCAAGTCCACCACTAAACTATGTTCCCAAGTGCCACATGTGCACATCTTTTAAATACCCCCGAGATGATGACCTAGCTACTTCTCCAGGTGACCTGTTCCAATACCTGACAATCTATTCAGGGAAGAAATATTTCCTAATATCCAATCTAAACCTTCCTGTGAAACTTGCATTCATTTACTCTCATCACTTGTCACTTGACAGAAGAGTCTGATCCCCACCTGGATACACCCTTCTCTCAGGCAACTGTGGAGAGCAAGGTCAGCCCTTGAGCCTTCTTCTTACAGGCCAAATAAGCCCAGAGAAGAGGATTTTGTGAAACCAAGCACACATGTAAGTCTTTTCAGGATAGCGATTTGAGTCTCTTCACCACATTTTCCCCATCCATACGTACCTTTGTTGCACACTTATCTAAGCTGCAATAAGGTCTCAGGTAGCATGTCTTGGATGACAACAGGGGACACTTTAATAGTTTTAGCAGTCCATTAATTAAGGCTGCATAGTTTACTCAGCAGCTCTGACCTGCCTAAAACACTGTGGCTGTCCATAAGCTTTGACTCTACATATTAGCCTTTTCACCTTCTTTTCCCTCTATTCCATTCCAGTGTAAATCTTGAAACCATAATGCTCAGAACCCTAATTTTCACCATGTCTCCAACTTAACTCTAAAAAGAAAGAATGAGATGTAAATTACCTTCCAGTTTATAGTCTCCTCTGTGGTTGCCCCTTTGGATGAGAGACCACACTAAGGCATAACCTCAGTGGCTGGCAAGAACAGAAATGTGAGCTGGTGGGTCAAGATAGTAATTTTCTCTTTTGTTCCATGTGGCAGGGTGTTTGGACGCATGGCTGGGGAAGGTTTTCCCCTAAAGACTGCTGTTGGAAATACTTTCATAAAAGTTTTGTTTCCCTTTCTGCTGAGGATATTAAAAACTTAGTATGAGCTGGCATCAAATTAAAAATTTGCAGAGACCATACCAGGTGTCTGCTATATAGGGTGTGTTGAATGTGGTCAAGAGCTTTTTGTGCAACACTGTCAAGCACCAAGTGAAATAAATTAAATTGATGTGTAACCTGGTTTTGTGAAAGCCCTGAAATTCTATCTGTTATGCTGTAATATGTGTGTGGTTTGGCAAATGGTAAAGAGAATAATTTCCACTTTCCATAAAGCCATGCAAAATCCACTTAAGTTTCTTAGGGCTTTGTACTATAATTAACCATTCTGAGAGTGCTATTGTCTGAGGACTATGCCTTTAAGCCCCTTCTCCTCCCTGTAGGAACTCACTCAGAGCAGAGGAGTGCAAATGGAGTTGAGATCAGCAAGCTGGATACTTAAATGCTTCTTTTGCTACCATTTTTCTGGTGCCTTAATTTTAAGAACAATGGGCTGCCTATTGCAGAAATGATCAGTATTGCACCTCAGGTATTCTTCCTAAATTACAACTGTGCTGCCTGGATCTAAGCTATAAATATCAATGTATATTGCAGAAGTTTTCTTGAAAAAGAAAGAAAAAGATAAATGGATACTATTTTTAAATGCAGCCCTAGAATCAGGTGGCTTCATGCTGTTTTGATAAGTAGCTGAGTGGCACTGGCTGAGAAGGAGGTCGAAGCAGCAGCAGCATAACCTCCGCTCGCTGCAGCCAGCCAGATAATCAGGAACTTGTGCTCCGACGGGTGGGAGGGGAACGAGGTGATGATTATTGTTTTACCTTAGGCTTCCTCTGGGGAATTAACTGAGCTTTTGAAATTCGGTTCTCCAGAGTGTAGTTTTCACGGCCTTCCCTTGTGCAGACTCATAATAGCCTTTTGACATGGCTCCTGCAATGGCCAATAGCAAGAAAGAGGGCCAGAGCTGTTCAGAGGGAAAAGAGACAGGATGAGCCTAACAAAACTCACGGTTCTGCAAGCCATGGGTAGCCCAGGATCAGTCTGGAGCAGGGAAGAGACTTGGTCCTGTGAGAAGAGGCATTGATAACACCTTCCCTAAGGTTTCCTAAGCTAAGATTGAAGATGTGTTTTTCATCCTCTTTTTCCCTTCGCTATGTGTAAGTTTTGATGTGTGTCACTGTGGGAATTGGTTTTGGATAGTATTTAAACCATAGAAGAGTCAGAGCAACTGGCAGCTCAGGACACTGCAAAGGACATTTCAGTATGGACTGATTGGATGTTTTGTAACATTCATTTTTGTTTGCCAATATTGGATTTACAAAGCATGGGAAAGGAAAAAAAAATATTTTAAAAAAGTAATGGTGAGGGACGGAGAAGCAATATATCATTTGTTATTCTGCAAAGAAAGACATTGCAAACAGTTAACTCTTTAAGACCTATTACACACTGTTTTCCTTACATGCTACCCATGACCTCCCTCTAAATATGCCAGCTTCTCCATCTTCCCCTTTGGTGGCTTCCAACAGTATCTGGGTTAATAACAGAGCAGTAGAGTATATACAAACTCAGAGCTGCTCCATAGCTGTGCTTTGACTTCTGAGGTATTTGCTATGTTTCCTCTTCCTCAGCTTTATGTATTAAAGCTTATTTTTAACTAACACTGTGATCCTAAGCTTCTTCACAGCCTCAACTAAGCCGTGTGATTCATGTTTCAAAGCCTAATATTTTAGCCTCAAAAGCAGGATGAAATACTGTCATTTGAGTTTTTTAATGACTATGGACTAGTACATGCTTTTTCAGCCTTTCCTCAAAGGCTCCAAATTAGAATAAAACTAATTTCCACAGCACATGTAAGCCAATAAAAAGAGTATAGCAGGAGGAGGATATGGAGCTGGAAAAGAATAGCATGGTACTGGGATTTGAACTGAGTTTGTAGTGTATAATGATAAATTATGTACAAATATTATTGCTATTATTATGTAGTAGTATTATTCTGTGCCAGTACTCTTTGCTGGTATGTCAGTCCTGAATGCAAAATTTTTCTGGTTTTCCCCCCCTTTGCAGTCTGAATAATGGGGCTTATTTTGTGCAAGTTTTGCCCCAGGGTTTCCCTTCTCTGACTGGCAGATGAATATATGGTTATAGCCTTCCTCTCTGAGCCTGTGGAGCCACCCAGCTTCTCTGCTGTGGTGCTTTCTGTAGCATAATACTCATGTAAAGCTTTACAACAGAGAAGACAAGTGGTCATGGAAGCTTAGCTGGTTATCCAGAGCACCTTGAAACCAAAGGGCATTCTCCCTTTGGCCTCAGTGTGCTGCCAATGGGCTGCTAAATTCTACTTCTGGTACACAGAAAAAAATCTCTGTGAGAAATTTAAGAAGGATGCAAGAAGGGACTAAATGGGTCAGAGAACCTGAAATAAAAGGAAAAAAAGGAAAGTGAGAATGAGAGATTATATTTAATAATAAGGGTCCTTGGGTAATAAATTGCAGTAAGCACTGAACAGCAAGAGAAAGGAGGTGATCCAGCAGTGAGGATCTGTGAAATGGATGAAGACCAACACAATATTATCTCCATAAAGGAATGCAGATGCATAAACCTGGAGGCAGAAAAATGAAAAGTATTCCAAACTTCTTGAGGTAAATTGGAGATGCAGTCTGAGGCATACCTCCCTGTGGATTTATCTTTCTGTTCCTGTCTTTTTGGCACAAATAAGGACTTGCCTAATTACCTGCCTCAGCATGGGCAGAGTTCAAGAGAGAGGTCTTGTTGTTTGGTCTCTCATCTCCAAGAGCCTGAATAATCAAATTTTTGATGATGCAGCAGGCAAAGAACAAGAAGCTACAGTGTTGTGTGGCTATTTTTTCATGGACTGTCCCAAGACAACAAATACCACAGCCAAAAGAGTGGTAAAGCGCTGCTGTAGTCATTCAGTCATTTGATCCATCCGTTTTATAAACAAACCTAGAAAAGCAGAATATCTCTCTTGACATCTAAAGCACATATATAGCCTCAGACATTTGATTTCCAGAGGATGTCCTTCGGAGTTCGAGGAGTAAATACTCACAGTCCGAGGCCACTTGGAGAACACGGGCGGCTCCTCGAGTTCTGCCAGTGCCGTTCCTCTGATGTAACTGTGGTCTGCAAACCCACCACACCACACTTGGCATGTTTCTGGGGTGGCTGTAGGCCAAATCTGAGTATTTCCAGACTGAGTCGGCCATCAGGTTTCAAAGATCACAAATTAAATCATGAGCACTTCTATACACAAAGGCATTAAGGTCACAGTTGCCTTTTTTTGCACTATAGCAAGCCTTCTTAGCATCTAAATATCTTTCTTTGCCATGTTATAAAAAGATGGAAGTCATGGTTAATGAAGGATGAAAATATCTAGAATGATTTTTTTTTAACATAAGGATATCTTGGTTACAAGAAAAGAAAAAGTCATGTGAATTATTTACCACGAGAAATACAAAGACTAACACTGAATAAAAATAATAAGTGCTATTCAAATGCAATAGAAGCCAGTAGAAGGCGGGTACTTGCATTTAAAAACTTATTGTATTCATGGCTTCATTTATTTTGGTTATAGTAGAATGTAAAGAACAAAATAAATTAGAACCAAAAATTGAAAAGATGGGATTAATATACAGTGTGCTGTGAATGATTTGTTTCTCTTCCCACAATGCCCCTCTCCAGCTTATCTGAACACTTAGCTACGTTTATTTCCATAAAGAATGCATTTTATTATGAAGGAAGCTAGCATGTGTTTTTTAAAATAAGGCAAAAACTTTATTAAAATTCAAAAGAAAAGTAAACAGAGATGATTTGGGAAGCTTTATTCATTTATTTGGGCAAACACTGCTAAAAACATTTAGGTGCGCTGCATGTTTAAAAAGTAATAAATAGCTATTGTGCTTACTTCATAAACTTGTCAGAGTGTCTTCATTTTATTTTCCTGAACAAACTGAATTTCTGTACTGCTCATCCACAGCCAGTTAATAAATACATCACCCTAAAAAGTGCTGTGGTATTAAATTTACAGCAGATAAAATATGGATGAAGTTGCTGTGCTTCAGGTACGTCAACTGTGATTTAATATCTCTGACTACCCTTATGAGGAGTAAAAGATTACTCGGCTGCTCCAACAGCAAGATACTGACCTTTGCTCCCAAGTAACAGCCACTCAGCAAATAGTACCAAATGAAGAAGTAGAATAACATATAGATTTGCCATAAGAAAAAATTGATCTATACCCATATATCAAATCTGCTGATCAGAGCTCTGCAGAAAAAGCACCTCATAATCTTTAGCATGGAATTGCAAAAACTTTTGGTGAAAAGTATGGGGTTTATTTTAAAGTAAAAGATTCCTTGGGGCAAAAGTGTTCTATATCTGTATGTGTGGTGCATGGAGAGTGCCACACATACATCCAGGTATACATATACCACCTTGACACATCTTCAAGTACAGAAGCATCAACAGATCTATTAGATTACCAACTAGTGATGTAGCAATCAGTCTTATCCCCATTTCCCATTTTCTGTTAATTCTTTGAAAGAATGGAGAAAAGCATAACATTGTCTCTGTAAATGAAGGTGAAATTCCTCTGGGAAAACTGATAAAAGTCTGATTTAATTTGTATCTTTTAGAAAGTTATATCTAAAGGTGATAAAAACCCCAAGAAGAAGTGTTTGTTAGCAAAGAAAATAAATTCTCGTGATTTACATTTTGCCTTCAACAAAAAAAAAGTGGGTGAGTGAAAGGGTGCTGCTCTGCACTTCAAAGCAAAAGCAAATGAAAAATTTCAACAACAAAGCTAAAATATGAAACAGACAAATCACTCTGCTGAGTACTTTTTAACCTACAGTGGCACATTCTAGCAAAGCAAGTGCTGTGTGTATAATAAGGATTGAAAAGGTAGCCTTTAAATGTGAAAGCAAAATAAGAAAACTTCCTTAATTAGTGCTGATTAGTCCTACTGAAGGAGGTAGAATTTGATTTACAATAGTAAAATCAGTAGATTTATATGAGTATTAGACATGCACTGGTGAGATTTTCTCAAGCCATTTAAAATTAAAAAAATATCGGTTCTGTAACACCCATAATTTTCACATGATCTAATAATATTGTGTGACACTTAGGTACATAATATAACTTGATATCATAAGTAATTCCTGAATCCATTGTTTTTGCTTCCACACAGATGAAAGCCGTGTTCAGCTCCCATTTCTGTGCAAGCTATTGTTTTTAATAGGCAGGGTTTTTAGTTTTTTTTTGTGAAGAGCTGATTTGATTAACATGTCCAAGAAAAATAACATATTTGTCTCAAATATCTGCTGTGGTTTTATTGCAAATGATAAACCGTGATGCCTAAAGATTATCAATGCCTTTTTGTGATTTATTTCCAACTGAGACTTAGAAAATAATGTGATTTAAACACACAGAAGTGGCAACATTTATTTCAAGACTGTTTCAGGTTCTCCTTTCAGTTAAAGAAGTGAAGAGCTAAAGAACACCTTTTGCTATTAAGATGCAGTGGCTTGGTGAAACAGGAATGTGCATCCTGCCCATCCTAGCCCAGATGTTACTCATTCAAACAGACGTCGGCCCATAAACCTTTCTAAACAAGTGCTTTCTCCACACTGATTGCACAAGGGATTTGGTTGGGCAAGATGACATTTTCTTGAGTGACAGATGCTCATGCTGCAGCAGTACCATGGACACTCATCACGTCCTTGCAGAGCAGCTGCTCATTGAGGATTTTATATGGGTATTTTCAGTCCTTATAATAATAAAGAAAAAAAAAATATTTTGCTCTTTCAACTTGGGGGGTTAAAAAACATGCACAGTGAGAACCAAGACTTACTAGCAGGATTTAGAAAGCCTCAGAAGCTGAAGATGTGTAGATACTGTGAACCTTCTAAAGGCATATTTCTTCAAACACCATACAAGTATTTTATTGGACATGCCTGTCTTGCCTGCATTGGTAGCAGAAAGCAGGCACAGGAGGGATTGCAGGAGATGGAAAGAAGGACAGATAATTGGCAGATAATCTGAGAGGCTTGATTTTTTGCAGAATAAGTGGGTGGTTTGCAAAATTTATGGTTGTTTTCTAAATTTTATTTCTCTGTATTTGAATTAACTTGAAAGAAGAGATCAAAAATTTTAATATGCATTTTTATCACAACAATAGAAATAATAAGCAGCAACATCTGATGTCAATGTATATTATTCAGAACATTAGGAATTATCTTTGAACCGTCTATTACAGAAGGGATTTCAAATTATTTTCAGAATAGAGAACTTTGAGAAAACTGTTAGCACCCTAAAATGGATATGGGTAGGATCAAAAGGCATTTCTTAATATTGCATTTATGTCTCTGGCCAACAAAATAGTACTTCCCTGGTACAACCAACACAGTGTCGGTGACATCATGTCGCAGCCCATTGCAGCATTCCCGAGCTCAAATGGCTGTCATGGAATATGACATGCCACAAATATTCATAGAATTCACATGAATATTTTTCTCATTGTTACTTGGGTGACACTTCACATAGTTAATACCCAGCCTCAATCCTTGCCTATAATCAGCAGTTAAGACCCAGCCTGTGGGGTTTGTACGCTGATCAGAAGTGCTGACATGAGCAGAGGGTGGCATTTCACCTTGAAATCCTATTTAAGAATATGAAAATAGGGGGCCTAGTGTTGAGAATGTGCTATCTTGATGCCACAAACAAGACATTTTTTTTATTGGGCCACCATGCTGAATTTGGCCCAGTTGAATTTGCATCCTCTCTCAAGGACATCCAGGTGAGATGAAAACCATCTCTGAGCTCTAAGGATCCTATGGAAGACAAAAGTTGGCAGTGAAAAAAAAAATTAAGCACAAAAAGCTAGCACAAATGTTATCTGTTTGCTTAGGCAGGGCAAATTTAGAAGATATGACTTGCCATCTAAGCCCTGGTGTTCATCGTGTCAAGTCAGATTCAAGAGCCTCTGGTCAGGAAATATAAGGTATTTATGGTTTTGCTGGTGCCTGCAGCAAGCCTGCCCTGTGGCTAACAAACAGGGTTCAGTTTTCAAAACCATTAATTGTGTGACTAAGCAGAGCTTTTTTTGAGGGGAAAGTTGAAAATATAAAGTGAAAATCTGTAGCACTGACATTACTCTCAGAGAGTGGCATTTGATCTCTCTTTAAATTGCTATAGAGTGTTCTAGAGAACCCTTTTGAAGGGGATAGTCCAAATCCAAATGGCTCTGATAGAATTAAGTAGTTAAATAGACCAAGTTTAAATCGTTTCAAATCTGCACTTTTATTACTTCTCTCCTGAAGTAATAGTGAATCTAGTATTAAAAATACAGCAACACAGTTCTGGGGTCCTTCCCTGCAGGAAGAAGACTGAAGATGAAGAGTTGAAGGCAGAAGAAAGATCATTTGGGCCTGGATTTTGTTTCTTTAAGAGTTGCAAAAAAAAACAAAGAAAATACAGTGATTAGAAACCTGTAAATCAGGGTCAGGCACAGGGGGAGGTATTTAAGACCACATTTACATGGAGGTAAAAAGAGTGGTGGATTAAGGAGGCAAAAATTAATTAAAATTTTTTCTGAGGGTTCAAGGGCATCTGAGAGGACAGCAGTAATGAAAACTATGATACAGGCTGGAAAGGGCAAAAAGGGAGCATAGAAAACCAAGGCTTCTAGAAAATAACACAGGGAGATGCACTACCAGATATAATATGGGTTGGTTGGACCAAAAGAAAGTGAAAGAAAACCTTTTGGGAGATTGTAAACAGGATCTAAGGACTGAGAGTTGTAGCAGGGGCTTTCTTAGCAGAAAGCTTGAAGCACACTTGCCGGCTCCAGGACACCTGGCTGCAGCACTGAGGATGTACACACTTCTGACAAGCAGAGACAGCCTGTGAAGAAAAGCTCCAGGTTTGCCTTGTGCCCAGATTAGGTGCTCGGTGTGCTCTTCTTAGCCTAAAGCCGCTTCCCTGGGTAAGGACATCACAGCACCATGACCGCAGAAGGCTGAAGACTTAACCCAGATTTTATTCAGTGAGGATTGTTTGATAGCAGAGCCTCCCCTGTGGCAGCGGCTGAGAACCGAGCTCTGCTCCTGCAGCCGTGCACCGAAGGATGGATTCTGCAAGCTGCTGAGCACACGTGGGAGCCCTTCAGCCCACCTGAGTTCAGTGGGGCCTGCGAGCACTCAGATACTTGCAGAAGTGATTGGCAGATGCTGGATGGCATCCTCAGAGAATAAATGTTGCTGGATGTTCCTTCCCCTCCTTATTAGTAGCAAATTATACTGGCAGCTGTCCAAGATTTTTTTGCTCTGACCTGTCCCATTCTTAATCAATTGCTGATATGTGTGTGTGCAAGGGGTGAAAAAGCATATTTGTTCCTTTCCTTTTGAATATGGAGCCAAGAAACAAAATTAAAGTGGAGAAAGGAGGGGAAAGAGAAGGGAGAGGAAGGATTCACAGAGACTCTTGCAAATAAAATCCATTGATTTACATGGCTTTTTGCTAAATCACAAATATCTAGTTAGATCTAGAGTAAGAATTTATTCACAGAAATGCTCACAAAAAGCAAAGCAAATCCTACCATGAATAAATATTCATGGGACTATTTGCACTGGGAGAACTCCCTTGGCTATTCTAAAAGCTTTTTTTTTTTTTTTTTTCTGTAGTATGGCTGGAAAGGCTAGAATTAAGTAGTTTCAGGAAGTGAAAAAGAAACATGAAGTAGTAGTCAGACAGAAGTGTATTTGCTATTAGCACAGCCAGGAACAGTGAAGCTCTTCATCAGGCAGTTGACCATTCCACCTTGCAACTGGTTTGCCTTCAGTCATGAGGCTCACGACTGATGGCCCTGGGAAACAGGCTACAAGTATCTTACATGCCTACATGGTGTAAAACAGACTGAAAGATGGGGTATTATATATATTAGCTGTCCCAATGAAAGCTTTCTCTCACCAGAAAGGGGGAGCTGGACAATTAGGAAGTCACCATTTAGCTGATGCTGGACTCCATAGGTGGGAAACCTCCATAGGCTTTTTTAATCCAGGGACCAGGCCAGACATCTTCCTTGCTATGTCATAGCTGCATCAGCAGTTACAGAGGCTCCTCTTTTTTTTCCATTATCTGGTTAATTCAAATATTTTCACCTGTACAATGGCATGTCTCCAACTGTGCCATGATCTTACTTGTGACTTGGAGTTATGAGCTTTGAAGTATTTTTAGTGGAAAAGTGATCCGGTAGAGTTGCTCCTGCTCCCACTGACACCCTTTTTTGCAGGAGCTCAGCCCTGAGCCTCTCCAGAGAGAAGGAAAAGAGGAGAAATTGAAAAACTAGCTGTGAACAGCCATTGGAAGCACCTTCAGGTTACCTGACATTCCTTGACACACAGCTGCTCCCTAAACTTGGCCAGGATCTGCCCAGTGCCTTAAAATACAGCCCATTACTAGTTTCACTCTCTGATGCAGTGTCTGAAAAGATGATACAAATCCCATTCAGCCACCCCAAGTACAGGCAGGGAAATCCCACTGTGCTGTTGATACCTTCAGCCCTGGTAGCAAAACCTTTCTGCAGTCTTCTGTGAGGACCCTGGCCACCCTGCTATACAAACTAGGGGAGACACATGGAATGCCTGTGAATGCATCAAAGTCTGAGAGCTGCAGTTTGGGACTGTGGCTCTTGGAGAAAAAAAAAAATCATTTTTTATCCTGAAAGATTCCAATCCACTTTGCTTTTATACACAGAGTAAGCAGCATTGTATAAATTAGTGAAAAGGCACAAATACATATTTTAGATTGATTCTTAAAATGTAACTTTAGTGAGAACTGAGATAATTTTGTGGTCAAATATTCAAAACAAAGGAACAAACAAGAAAACAAACCTTCCTTCCAGAAACCTTCCCAGTGTTGACCATGTGCCTGAAAAGCTAGCAGCACCCAATATACAGTGGACACTTCATCCTTTCAGTGTACAGTTCCAGTAAAAACAGCAAAACTGAGAACCAGTGCTTACTTGACTTTGTTAATACTTTTATTTATTTATTTTCATTCCAGTTTTTCACCCTTGACGTATCTCCTAAGACTGCAAGCAGGATACATAGTGCTTCATATTCCAAGTGCTGAGGCCTATCTATCAAAAGCTGACTGGAGTGGGTGGTGAAATACAGTAGGAGGTGGCTAGCTACACAGTTGTACTATTAAATTACTGTCTGTCCAGGGAGAGTAATCTCTTGTTTCAGCAGCAGGTACTACTACCAGAGACTGTAAAAACCTCAAGCACTCTGAAATAGGCTGTCATATGGAGCACCATAAATTACATCAGTCAAATATTCCATCATTCATTCTCTCCGCGGTCTTACAGTGGGATGAATAGTCTGCTCAAGGGAGAAAAACAACCAACAAGTTTCTAATTCCTTTCCTATTTATTTTCTGGGAGAGCTTCAGGGGCCACTTTTCTATGAGAAATTTTAATTAACCATAAAATATAATTTTCCATTTGTGTTGCTGCGGGTTTCAGGGACCACACAGGCTGCTCCCCAAATTGCAACAAAGGTGTGGGATTTTCTTTTCCTCAAACTGCAGCTATTGTTATCTACCCTATTATTAAGAAGTTTAAGAAATGTAACATCAATGACTTCCTTTTCATCTTTGTGGAGTGGAGCATTTGACAGTAAGTTAAAATCCTAAATAAAATATGAAAGCTGCCAGCACATGCCAAAAGTCTCTAGGAGAGCATATATGAAAAGTTGCTCCTAAGACGCAAATGCCACTAATACCACATGAAAATTGCAAAAAGGTATATGAAAGTCACTAATGTGACATGAAAGAACAAAAGTCTTCAAATTATGTGAAAGTTGCTGTTACGGTATGTTTCCCTTACTGTTCTAGTTACTTTCTATCCTCTTATTAGCAACTTCCATTTCAAACTAATCTTTGATAAAAGTCTTATTATATTAACAATTTTCTTTAAGTATCAGAAAATTGTATTGCTTGTTGCACTGAGTGAAGTGTGACCTCATTAGCAGACTCTTGTATTGTTGCATGGCTTTTTTCCTCCCTTTCCTTTGGAAAATACATGCATTCCTGCAGCCACACTCTCTGCTCACTTCGTCTTTATAAAGAAAGGTATACACTGACTATGCCTTCCACAGAAATTTAGGAGCAGGCTCAAAGTAGGTTTTTGGAATGAAGACTTCCAACCTGTGTACTTCTCAGTCCACAATCCTAGCTGCAGAGATGTTTAAAGGTAACCATGTCTAAGAAGAGCTACAAGTTTCAGGAAACCCTATCCAAATGAGGGGCTGAGCCCACAGTAAGATGTCATGCATGTTTTGAGTTCTCTTTTCAGTAGAGAGATCTGGTGCAGGGTTTAAATCTATATTTGAGTAGAGGGGGTGCATTTTTACCAATCCTGTACAGACAATATTCAATAAATCCCTACTTCTGCAATCAAAGATGAGTGTCCTTGTGGACCCCTTGAACGACAGTAAGACCTCATGAATGCATAAGAGCGGGGCAGCATGAAGCTGAGGGATATTAGTACTTCAAGGCTATTTCTCTACAGACCAGAGCCTGTGAAAGTGTCACAGCTGAAATGATCTAGAACACAGACGTAATATACTCCGTGTTTTATGGGTCCATTGATTTTGAATATATTTTCATCAGCCATGAGTCTTATTTATTCTTTTCTTTTCAAAATCTTCTATGAAGGTGATGAAATGCATTGTATTGCTAGTTTGAGATGCTGAAGTCCTGTATTTCTCCTATGTAACTCACACAAACAAAACATCAGGTCAAGCATGCTATGAAAGGGTCAGGATGCTAATAGGAGATGAAAACATGAATAGATGACAAACATTTGTAGAACAGATTTCCTGGCTCCATATGTAGGCCAGACTCTGCAAACTGTGAGGGAGTGGCTGCATTCCCCCACAGTGCAGTACTCAGTTTGTATGAAGATCTTGAGAAAAAGGTACCTTCCACATGTGAAATGGGTATTGAATATCATGTGGCAAATCTGTGTCCCAAGATGCAGCAAAACAAGTCACTGAGTGACAATAAACGTGGCATCCTTTTAACAGTTTCTCCTTATATTTGATTTTGATAGAGGGAAACTACAATTAACACCATAAATAGACTAGTTAGAAGTGACTATCATATCATTTTCCCTCAACAAGTTCTTCTCTTTCGATTATTGGTCAGAAGATAATGAAAATAACAATTTGAATATACTGCTCTGGTGGGTTGTCCCTGGCCAAAGCCACTCTATCACACCCCTCTTCAGGAACGAGGACAGGGAGAGAGGAAATACTGCAAAAGGCTCATGTGTCAAAATAGGGACAAGGAGACATCCCTCACCAGTTACCATCAAGGGCAAAATGGACTCAGCTTGGGGAAATTAATTTAATTTACTAATTAGCAAATCAGAGTAAAAATGAAAAATAAATGCAAATCTTATAAACACTGTCCCCTCACCCCTCCCTTCTTCCCAGGCTCACCTTTACCCACCATGTTCTTTTTCTCTTCCTCCAGTGGCACTGGGGGACAGGGAATGGGAGCTGCTGTCAGTTCATCACATATTGTCTCTGCTGCTCCTTCTTCTGAGGACGAAGGTCTCCTCACACTCCTCTCCTGCTCCGGTGTGGCGTCCCTCCCATAGAAGACAATTTCCAATAAACTTCTTCAATGTGAGTCCTTCCCACCGGATGCAGCTCATCATGAGCATCTCCATGATGTTCATGGTCCATGGGTCCCCTTCCACAGGGTGCAGTCCTTCAGGAACAAATTGCTGCAGTGTGGGTCCTCCACAGGGGACAAGGTCCTGCCAGCAAACCTGCTGCACTGTGAGCTCTTCTCTCCATGGGCCCCCAGGTCCTGCCAGGTCCCTGCTCCAGTGTGGGCTTCCCATGGGGTCATAGCTTCCTTTAGGCATCCTCCGCTGCTGGAACTGGGGTCCTCCACAGGCTGCAAATGGGGATATCTATTCCACCATGGACCTCCATGGGCTGCAGGCCTGACTCACCATGGTCGCCCCCACCACAGGCTGCAGGGGAACTCTGCTCTGGCACCTGGAGCACCTTGTCCCCCTCCTTCACTAAACTCGGTGTGTGCAGCGCTGTTGTTCTCATGTATTCTCACTCCCCTCTTCTCTGAATGTTGTTGCACAGTAACATTAACTTTTCCCTCCCCTTAAATCCAGAGGCACTACCAGCGTCGCTGATGGGCTTGGCTTTGGCCAGCAGCAGGCTGGTCTTGGAGCCAGCTGGCATTAGCTCCATCAAATACAGGGGAACCTTCTGGCAGCTTCTCACAGAAGCCCTGTAGCTACCCCTATAGTCCTGCCAAAACCTGGCCATGCAAACCCAATACAACTGCTAAAAGACAAAGATGAAGTTATTATAATTTTATTGGAAAAAAAAAAAAAAAAGAGAAAGAAAAGAGGAAAAAAAAAACAACTTTGAAGCTAATAATCAAAAGATTAGAGAAAGGATATCTTTTAATTAATTTCAAACCCTGGATTGAGTATTAAATAGAAACATGAAAGAAAGATTTTGAATTGGAAGGGCTGGTAACTGAAGAGTCTTCACTCTCTTGAGGATTACCATTTAATTTTAAACATTGATTTAAAATAAATGATGGTACAGTCCCCAAGAAAAGATGTATTTCAGTTGTAAACATAAGAGTGATGTATAATAAATGAAATATATAACATTCTCCTTGAGGAGTTTTTTTACTTTATTGTGCAATCATGCTATGGGAATAATTTATACCTTTTAACTTGAATCTCAGACAAAAGCTATCAGGTGTCTTTTTGTAATCAGCTTTTCCTTTATTTATTTGCCTGTATTTACATATTTGAAAATTTGTCTGTGATGTCAGTTCTTTCAACACCTGCGAGGCCACATGATAGATGGGAAAGGTTTACTCTAGATTATCATCTAAATGACAAGGGTCTCACATCAGTCCTGATCAAGTGCCTCACTCTATGGAAAGCTTCCTAGTTCCTCACCTCACAGTCAGTTTCCTCACTTACCTCGTCATAACCAATGCAGCCTTTCTCACTCATGACTGTGTTTGTCAGCTCTTCACTCTGTTGCAGTCCTCCCATTTTCCAATTTCTTGTTCCTAAGTATTAAGATATATTGTACCCTAGTTCTAGGAGAAGCAGCTTTTCCACTTCATTTGTTTTGTGTCCTGTCAGCATCTAAGTGAACACAATAATTAATTATGAATAGCTGCTTCAGTACTGCTTCTATGGATTCTTTTTCTAGGTGTTCCCATTCCTTTTTTTTTTTTTTTTTTTTTTTTTTTTAGAAAAGATAAGTGACTCCCAATTTTACTAGGCAAAATTTACTTTAAGTAATTTTCATCTTAGGGAAAATTTATTCTTTCAACTCAGCTCTTGAGATCAGTTTTTAAGGCTTCAGGTTTTACATTAGTCCAGCTGAAAGACAAAGACTTGTTCAGTTTTTAGCAGACAAGACTCCATCTCCTGATCTTCTAAATCTCACTTTTCCTGAGATTTTCTTTGCTCCAAGTGTGAAAATAGAAGCACTTCCTTAGGTAGGTGAAGCACAGCTCAGGAGGCATTATGAAAACCAGAACAGGTACTCCTTAAAAGGTCCTGCTGGTTCCCACGTTCTATAGGAGACTTAGATAGTAAAGCTAATGAATGCACATTCAGACGGATGATGTCAGCCAGCAATACTTGCTTCCTCTGCCCTCTTTTGTAAAAATTCAATATTTCTTTTTTCAGAAGAAAACTACTATTTTTTTCTTATTGTTTGGATACTACTGCATCTTGTTGTCCTTATAGTGGGGTTTTGAAACAAAAGTACTTTGTTAACTGCAGTTTATTTGACTCAGTGCAATGGAAGGTGAATGAAGCGATAGAAGGTGGAGAATATTTCCTAATTAATTACAATATTATTAAAGTAATTATAGTTGTGACATATTACTCTAGGATTAGTCATCTCTCCATGGAAATTCTTTTGCACACAAAGCCACGTGGAGAGTTGCTTTCTTTGAGCTCATTCTGCACACTGAGTTTTTGGATAGTTGGCAATTTTGGTTATATGGAGTTCTCGGTAGAGTTAGTAATCTGAACGAAATGGAAGGTTCCATTCTATTTTCCTTTCTTAGACTACTAGACAGCATAATAAAATGTGTTGTGTGAAATATAAACACCATTGGAGCACTAATATTTTCACTGAATATGTGGCTGGAATTAGAAGTGCAAGGAACCAATGTTGCAGACCCTTAATATTTCCCTGTATAAAGACTGATGCACTCATGGAAGTAAAACGTTACTTCATCATGGTGCAAACTGGGAATTGTTCTCTCTCCCAGATTTAGTTCTAATAATCTGAGAAGACAATTATATCTTTTACATTCTTCCCTTGAGTCAAGTTTCAAATAAGTGCCTGCCATTCAAAAATCAGCAGATTTGGTGTGTTTGAACAAGCCAGCTTATTGGATTGGTTATGAGGCCAATCAACTGCTCAAGAATCTTGTGTGGACCTGAGATCTTATTTTGATGAAAGAATCCCAGCCTTTAACTCCTGGTGTAGCAGCTGGATGAGGTATTGCTGACCGGTTTATCAGTCCTAGCTTCAGCCTCAATGAGAGAACATCTACCATTCTTCTTTTTCAAAATTTAATCAAAACCTTTAAATACTGGTTAGGCAGAGAAACCTTGCCCCTCAGAGAGACAGTGCCATCTGTCTTTTCCTGGACCCTCTACCCGAGAGCTGGATATGGTCTCAGGCACATGGTCTCAGGCACTACTGGCTCTCAAAGAGGCACCAGGTGTCAGTAGGCTCACCCAGAGCACATGAAGAATGTGGGCTCACTTGTATTTGTCAAATGCACTGCTTT
>NC_142201.1:28075000-28112500 GCF_049639895.1 Pseudopodoces humilis | reverse complement strand
AGAAATTGATTCCAATGGTTTATAAGCCTGAGCAAGGCCACATAAGGAAATGCACCAGATTGCAAAGGTATGCTTGGTTGAAAAGGCAGCCATTTTTTTTTCCCTTCCATTTAGTAAATTCAGACTTCCAGTCCAGGGTGTAATTTCAGGCATTTTCTATACAGTAGCTGCTTCTCATAATGAACTCTGATCAAATAAAAATGTTGTTTATATTGAGACTTTACAAGTCCTGATTAAATATAAAATAGAGTAAAATCTCTCATAATGACATTTAATTGTGAGAAAGAAAAGATTCCAATATAAGAGCGTTCAGCTGCATTTGTTCAATGTTCCTTTGCATAATGCCATTTATAGATAGTTCAATTATGACATTATTATGAGCAGCATATGAGTAACTAACTGGTTTGTCGTATTTTTAGACCTATGGAGAAAGAACTTGGGTAGGAACTACATCATTTCTGGTGGGAGTTTTTTCACAAAAGGCACATTATTTCTGCTGAGATTTGCAATGCCAATTTGTTTAATTATGCCTGAGGTTTCACCCATGATTCTGTGAGAATCTTCACAAAAAATGGGAGGAGGGAGGAGGAGGAGGAGGAAGGGGGAAACCCCAGCTTACCTTCTTGAGAGAAAAGAACAAACCAACAGAATAATTTAAATATAGCTGCTAATATATTTTCCCAAGCCAGTTTTTTCCAGGCGCTGGAAGAAAACAAGCTGGTGAGGGCTTTTGTTTTTTTTTCCTCTGAAGTATCTGACAGATGTGATAGGTAAACTATCAGGGCTAAGCAGGCAAAAATGTTACTGTAAACCCTGGTGGCAATATATCTTCTGCAAGTAGAGTTCAGTTCCTCAGCTGTAGCTGAATATTTTTTGAAGAGTAGAGGTGGTTTTATGAAGTCAAAGTATGAAGCTGAGCATATCTGATCTAAGGTTTGAAATTAATTAATTCAAGATCAACTTCCCTATGCTGTCTTTCACCCATTTTTTGTCTATAAGGGAAGGCTTTGGTTACTCGGTTTGGGACAGGTTAGGTTATTTTCCTTTCTTTTTTTTCCTTTCTTACCTTTTTTTTAAAAAAAATATTTTTTTGGTTTTAACAGTGCTGGAACTACAAGGAACAGCATAAACAAAAGGTAAACCAAAAGCTAGGTCATAACTACATAAATATATACAGGCTGAGATGATATCCCTTGCACACATGTAAAGCAGCTCCATGTGCTGAACAGAACTCCCATTCTGTTGGCTCCACAGGGTATGAGCAAAGCTGGAAAGAACAGAACAAGTTCATTTCCCCATTATTGCACTGCAAATCATTTCTGAACCAATGCCACTCTGGCTTTTCAGATTTCATCTGGCCTTACCAGAGGTTGCAAGATTATGGTAGTATCTGGGACATTAGAAACAGTGTAAGGAAATTACTACAGATCTTTCCCTTTTCAAAAAAAGCCTCCAAATACTTCATAGAGCACCCTCCAATGCAAAATGTAATGGTCTTTTTATCCTGACACTAAGGTTGCCTAAAGACTTCCTTACCCCATAGAAGCAAATTCAAATAACTCTTCTTGTCCTATGCTCCAGAAGGAAGTCTGAAATATCCAGGAAGCTATATGAAGTTGTACCACCATCCAACACCTTGAAAGACTCCTTTCAGCAACATTAGGTTTTTATGCTAATCTGCCAGGCTTTCCTCATTATCACATTTACATTTTCATAGCCATACCTGCTGTTTCCTTCTTTCTCTGGTGACAAAGACCCCAGAAAAGCAAAGCCAGTGCAGATAAATAATTGAAAACAAATTTAACAGTCATTAAGGACAGCAATGTGGTGTTTTTGGTGTTCATCCACTCATCATTCCATGCAAGATCCTAAATAACCACCACGGTGTAGCTTTCAATCACTGTCAGCATTGGGCCAAAAATGAACTGTGAATTCAACACCCTTCTTACCTTGGGCAGGGGAAGGCCACACAGACATGCAAATACTTTGGGTGCAGAACAATATCCTTCCTGTTCCTGGCTGACCATGACCCAAATGTCATATTATCCATTTCATGTATCAGAAACATGTTCAATCTCAGTAAGGCATTCTGTTCAAATTCCACTCAAAAATTTGGCCTTTTCAGGGCACAGAGTCCCTAGACCAAACCTCAAGCCCTCATCTGACATCCACAAGCCATATTCAAACCTGAGTAATAATCTGAGCCATAAATGAAACAGAAGCACAGTCAGTCCCCTGGGGGTAAGAAGCTCCTCAACACCTTGTTAGAGAGGGCCTCGATCAAATTTGGCTCACTTTGATCATTTTTTGCCAATCTCTTATGCTTGAGAAGAATTCTTTTTCCCCAAAGGCCAAGGGAGGCAGAAGAGAGAGGAAGAGCTTTATGTTCTTTATTTGTAGCAATAATTCAGATTTCTGAAAGCATGTATTGCTAAGAAAAAGGGACCATTTTCAGTGGTCACAAAATGATGTTTTTACTCCTTAATGTAACTTTTCAGGAAGAAAATTTTTTCAAGTATAAATAAGGAGCAGCTATGCAAGACATTTTTATTTATTAATGGTTAGATTCTTTCTTTAAAAAAAAAACAACACAAAACTCTCCATAGCACCTTGATTGCATTACTACTTCATATTTGCCTGCATAAATAAACCTGACGTTTTACTGCAAGAGAGGCAGCTATTTTAAAGATGGCAAAATGTCAGCTCTTGGATGGTTGGTTTCATTTAACAGGGCTCCACATGAATTTATGAACTGTTCCATAACATCTTCTCTCTGCACCAAATGGCAGACTTTGGGCAGAAACCCAATGTATGTTTAGCTAATATATAACAAACAGAGTATTTACATAGTCAGTGGACCCTATTAGGTATTAAGAATGGTCTCTTTCTAAATTTACTGTTAATTCCCCTCTGCAACAACCTAACTGAAGTGCTTGCTTCTCAGAGAAGGCTAAGAAAATGTGCATTTACTCAGATGTGTGTATAGGTCTTTTCTTTCCTTTCAAAATGTCTTTAACAAAACCTCTGACAGTTATTTTCTTTCGCTGCAAGGGTGAGAATGTAGTTTAAGATATTGTTTCCTGACTTTAAAGGTGCCTTGTGGTTTTTAAGGATATTTCAGTAGCTAAAGAAATTCTACTGCAGACACAATGTACCAGTTCATTTCTTAAGCAATAAATGGCAAGCAGGGTGGTGCTGAATAAGCATGCTTATATGGAATTTCTCTTTGAAAAGACCACTAGTTAGGCCCTATAACACTTCAGTTGATATTTCCACAGTGCAAACACGATAGTGGAAATTAAGTTGCCCCAGCAAATTCAGTTTAGGAGAAATTTGTTATGAATAAAATGCTGCTGCTGGCCTTAGAACATTGAATTTATCCACCAAATAATATCTTAGAAATACCACTTCAGAAGAAATCAGCTCTAAATAATTGATAAATTTGGTTTGTTTAGAAACCTTTTGACCCCTGTAATAGAAAGTAAAAACACATTTCAGTTATTAAAGTCACATATATTCCCTCTGGTAGGGGAAGCTTTTAATTTTAAGCTGGTCTCTGTTGGGGCCATTTGATAAAGCTTGGAAAAACCTTTTCAACTGCTGCTGGTGGATTTGGGTCAGCTTCCCTTGGGAAAATGGCAAAAGATAAATTTGTAGCTTTTCATAACACATAAGAAAACTTCAGAGATTTTAAACATCAAGAACTATTGGAACTGAAAGACAGAGTTTCTCTTTTGTTTCTCCCCCTCCTCCTCCTGCTCCTTCTTCTCTTTTATTTCCGAAAAGAACTTTAAATTCTCTTGTTGTTTTAATTTTTTTTTTTTTTGGACTATGGAGGTTAGGAAGTTTTGACCTCTCTAACTACACTACCAGTGGTCCTTATTAGAGTAAGATTTATTTTGAGATAGAAATATCATTATGCAGTTTTTGTTTTTAAATTGAGCCACTTCATTCTACTAGTTTCAAAGCCAAGAGCAAAAATAAAAACCTTCTATCGCTCTTTTTTTTTTTTTTAATGCATTTCTTAAACTTTTCTTTAGTCAGTGTTACCAGATCTTTATGTCCACAAATATAAGTCTCATTTCCCCAGGATGGTAATCACAGTTTATGAATGAGGGCACTGATTCTACTGGGATTGCCAAAATGTACCTGACCTTACTGCACTGCTTTTTCACAACAGGGAAATAAACAGGGGTGAAGGAGAAGAAATGTACTCAATGCTTATGAAAACAAAAAGACAAAATAACACCCAATGGTCGAATATTTAAGTAGCCACTTCTTCATAAAGCAAATACAGGCAGCATGGCAGATAGTGCTGCCCTCTGAACCTCAGAGATCCCTGCACATATTTGCAGAGGTTGCTGTCGTTCTTTGTCCCTTCAGGAGCTGCCTCCAAAAAGCAACATTTGCAGACTTTGTGGGGAACATCCATTCCTATACATTCATCTGAAACTACCAAATTCACTTCATATAAACTACTGAATGGCCATAACTCAACAGAAACAACCATCTTTCTCTGATAGCCTGGGCTGAACAAGAGCAAGTACCTTAGAGGATAAAATCTTGTTTTCTTGCCGAAAAAAATGTGTTTTCTTGCAGACTCTAAAATGATTCAGCCTCTCTTCCCTGTTGTCATTAAGACTAAAGTATGATTCCTTGGAATATACTTGAGAGCACAGTGAGAATCTGGAGTGGTAGACAGCTCTGGCAAGCTGAGTTCCTCTTCCTGAATTGCATGGTGAATGAAGCATTGGCACTTTTGAAACTACAGAGCAGTTGAATTTTTTGATAACTGGACAAGTCCCTAACAATCTTGCTTACCTAGAGAATGTGAAGAGTGCTCAGCAACAAATGGGTAGAAGCAAAGCTTTTCTCCTAGACAACTAGCCTTTCTTGAGCAGCCAGTTCTTCCTTTTTGACTTTTCATGCTTGGTTGCCGTTCCCAGTGTAAGACACTTTGTTGCATGGATGCAGTGGTAAATTATTAAAAGGGTCTCTACCAGGTATTTGTTCATGCAATCACAAATTATGTGTTCATGTACCTCTGCCTACTCTTGGCAAGTGCAGCTCCTCTGTGAGTACTTTAGCAATTCAAACACCTGCATTATTTCATTACATTAGAGCTGTTATTCAAAGAGTTGCACCTACACCCCATTAGCACCCTCAGAGGGAGGCCAACTCTTGGTAATTTATATTGTGGAGGGATTGCCACCTTCAACAAGAAAGATGACATGCAGAAAGCTAGGCTGTGATTTTACAGCCACACTATTCCAGCTTCTCAAATAAACACACATAGCACACATCTTCATGGTCACTTGGTCCACTTGGATGAGTGAAAGGGGCTTCTTTGTGTTTACTGTGCACTCTGTGTTCACACAGGAAATAGTTGAGGAGCTGCCAGTACTTAAAAAGGTGACAGCCTGTAGTATTTCATGGTGTTTTTCTTGTGCAGGAATGTCTTGGAAGGATGTGACATTTTGAATTGGAAAAGTTCTTCTTTTATTTTTTAAAGGGTTTTTTTTTCATTTTTTCCTGTTGATACTGTTTTCCTGATGTCTAATCTTCTGTTTGCACCAAATACAGTGTAGGCTGTTCAACACAATTTATCTCAGATAGTTCCACAACTCAACACATACACACTAACACGTAACATAAAGGCAATGCTAGATAACAGTACATGTTGTCCTGCAGCTTTCACATGGTTGCACTTGATCTCTTAGAAACACAGATGACTTCTTTATTCTGTCTTTTCTTTGGCTATTGCTCATGCTACAGGCAGTTCATGTAGTAGCTCTACTTCTGCTCTTTCTTTTTTCCTTGGACTTCTTTTTCTTCATCTGCACTCTTTTTTTTTTTCTTTTTTTCTTTTTTTTTTTTCTTTTTTAAGTTCTTCCCCTATTCTTCTTCTCTCTCTTCCACCCACCTTATCATAGCCTCCAGCTCATAGACAACTGCTGGATGATTCCCTTCCACCTTCCACTGCCTTTCTCATGTTTCAGTAGGCTGACTCTTCCCTCCTACTGCAGCACACAAAACTACTGCTGGCTAATTCCTTGCCCCTAACAATTGTTAGCAGTGCCTTCCCACGCATATGCACCAGCACACATTCACCTGCTAGAAGCCTCTTTATGCCTTTCGTCATCTGACACACTGAAATAAAGCCTGTTTCTGGCCAAGACAATTGGATGTTTACACTAGTTACAGAGAAAGGAGCCAGCATATGCAAAGTGTGATTGTTTCAGTTACATTACAGTTACCTCAAGTGATTAGCTAGAAGAAAAATCACCAGGTAAGCAAGAATAACGAAACGTTTTTAAGTTTATATAGAATTTAAAACATGAGCACAAACTTCTTCAAAATGATTGCCCAATAGCAAAATGTCCCAAGTCACAAGTGAGTGGAAATATGCTAAAAAAAAATACTGCAATTATTTCTGTCAACAAGCAGTTCTTCCAGAATACACAAGAAAGAAAAGCCAATCAAGTTCAAATATGTAGTGTCTGACCATAGTGAAATTTGGAAACCATTTTACAGAATCCTTTTTTAAAGGCAAAAAGCAGTGGAAATAAAGGGATTTTGTTAAGAATGTTAACTTTTTAGTATATTTACATATTTAACATACTTGATAGTGTCTTCTGCAAGACAAATTTTCCAGAGTATCTATCTATTGAGCAGAAAAAGAAAAAAGCCACAGTAAAATGGTAAATCCAGCACCCAGATGACCATTTCCCAAACAAATTAATTTCAAATGAAAACACAAAACAGATCTACCTTTTCTGTGCTAGAAGAAACTCCAGCTGAATATTCATGAGAAGAGGCAAAATTATCCACAGGATAAAAAATATTGTAACACCATAACAGCAAAACAAGTACTTTGACACTGTGTAAAGAACACCACTGTGTCATTGTCGCTAAAGGCAAGAAATCAAGGATGGTAGCATTATCCCTCATTCTTCTCTACATAATTAGAAAACAGAATCCAAGATGCCTTATCAAAAATAAAACATACAACAACAAAATCAGCAGTAAATACTGTAAAGCAAGTGCAAACAAAGCATGGAAACCTCATGAGATCCATGATCATGTCAGCCTAGTGTAGGAACAGATTTATTTGAATCAAACTGGAAGGATTACCTCTTGTAATGATTATTTCTTGAGTATTTTTTAAATTGAGCTGTTGAACAGCCCATTGATGCAACAATGTAATGACACATTGAAAATCACAGTTTGCTCATCACAGGATTCCAGATGAGTTAATAGCAGATAATTGCACACATTTTGCAAGCACATCATTTCAACAGTTCTCTTTGATATTTCAATTCAAGTGCACCTTGTAAACTCTGGCTATGTACAGCCAAGTGTGCCAGAAAATTACTTTTTCCAAAGAGAAATGAACTTATAACAAGATAAAAACAAGGCAAAACTCAACAATCCAGCCAAAAAGCCTACATTTTCTAGGTTAGAACATTTTGATCACAGAGGCATAAGTGTTGGTGTCAAAACAAGTTCTCTGAATAAAAGGTTTTTAAACCTAAGTTAGCTTCAAAAGAAAATACACATAACCTGCAAGCAAACACGGGGACAAAAATGCCATAAGCTCTCTGCATTAGCAGCAGAACTACTGCCAGGTGTTACATCACCAGCACCAAGACCATATGCCATCACTGTTTGTGATACTGGTGAAATAAAAGCCTTTAGAGAGCACACAGGTGGATACTACCACTCTGCTTTTTGAGGAAACACAGATGCAGCCTTCTATGTCTCATTAACTTTGGCTCCTGGATGGAAGGGAGAAGACAATTTTGAGGCATAATTCAATTTGTCCTAAGTTAAACACCTAAAATAAGTTTGCCTTCAATTGAATAAAGCTCACCCAAACTCACCGGCCGTGCCATAAAACAAAAGAACACACAAACACAGATGCACATCCTGCATCAGAATGCAAATTTGCTTTGACAACTGCATTTGCCATAAGAAAATGAATTGTTTAGGGAAAGAAAGAGACCAGATGATTTGAACTGCAGTTACTGACAGTTGTCCTAAGTTCAGCCTGAGACATTTCTATTCAAGTGTGTGTTATGAATAAGTGCCACAAGTTGGTAATGTCTTCATTTCATCTGGTTTCATTACCTGCCTTTCATTTCCAGAAGAGTGGTGATACAGATCTCATGGTATCCAATGCAATTATAAATTTATTTCTGCCCTCTTTAGATCCGCAGAGAGGCTGAACAATCCTCCAAACAGCACTGCTTCTGAGCCTCTGCCCTGGTGCCAATATCTCCAGCTTTATCTTTTTAACTGGTGGTAGGAAGAGGGGTAATCATCAGAGCCCCAGTTTGCCTGCCTAACGCGATGCTGCCGAGTGTGTGACACGTGCTGCCGAGCGTCGGCGTGGCTGAGGATTTGCAGCACATTCTTAGCCCTATCCCTGCTGAAAGCAAATAGCAAGTTGGAGGAGGCATGTTCCCACAAGGCTTGGCACAATGCTCAGTGCCTCCCTGTGCTGCAGAAGACCATCTTAGCTGGGTCTCTTACACGCATTTAGCCATTAGAAATTTGGTTCATACTTTTTTACTACCAATAACCTCACTAGAAAGCTACTATAATAAAGGACCAGAAGCTAGTCTGTTTTCTCAAATATATATATTAGGACCTTTATATCACACCAGCAAATATTTCTCCATTAGGTTAAAAATATTTTAAGCTTTGTGCATGAGTCTTTGAACTGCTGCTATTCTGGAGTTAGCTGAAGGGAAGCTAGCAAGAACAATGTCAGTTTTACCCACCAGCTTCCAAGTCCCTGAGAGCATATTTCATTTCAGAAACCCATGAGAGAATTCAAAAAAATCTCATAATTCTGTATCAGGAGAAATTCTGAAAGCAAAATATTGCTGTTCTCTAAATTGCTAAAGCCTCTTAAACTAAGGCCTCTAAACGATACATTTATTTTTCACACAACTCTAGCTATGAAAAGTTTTGGTTGAAGCTGAATATGGTTCTCTTGATATGTGTATGTGCGTGGAGCTGGGGGTCCATCTCAGAATCTGATAATTGCGAGTCCTGTATAAGATCAGCACCTGAGCACAGTGATCAATATATGTCTGTGTTAAATGATGAAGAAGCAAATTCTTGGTTTTCATTCCAAGACAAAGAACGTTGTCTTGCAAAGATCTCTCTCCATAGGAAGCAAAATATTAGGAGGGTGCAACACCTTCAGTGGCTGAATTCACAATCTACATTAACGACATGGATTGTGTGGCTTTCATGGGTTCTAGATAATTATTGAAAATGGTTAAATTCTGTAATTTTTTAGCAACATGACCCAAGTATGACTTTACTGGATAGCACACACTATTTCTGAGCATAAGAACATTGAGATTCCAGACTCACAAACTGCTAGTTGAAAATAGTTACTTGGACTGTAAGATCAAGCATGTAGGACTAAAATATCAGCCTTTTGGTTGTATGTGCTAACCTTCTCCTACCCTCTGAACAGTCCACCCTGAATACGGATTTAAACAGGATCAATTGGAAAATGTAGTATGATCACATGTAACATACATTTGCACCAGAACACATTCATGTAAAAGAGGCTAAATTAGGGTTCAGAGACATTTCTTAACTCTCAAATACTAGTTCTTGCAACTGCAGGAAACTTAATTTAAAGATAACTCTGCTGGGAGTTATTTTACACTCCTTCTTATTTCTGGCATCACAAGTTACACATGAATCTTGAACCTGCTGCATTGCAGTGAAGGGTGCTATTGCTAGGATTGTTGAGATCTTTAACTGTACAGATGCACATTAGCTGAGAAAGGGGGGTGTGTGTGTTTATGTGTGTGTGTGTGTGTATGTGAAAGAGGAAAACATCTTGAGTCTACAGTGTCAAGAAGCCTTAAGCTAAGTATTTTAGGGATGGTTTGGGATGGAAACTGCTCCGTTTGGAATTTTAGTAATGTAAGACCACAGACTCAACCTCTTCTTCACCTATCTTTCCATTTTCTTGTCTTCAGCTGGTTCAGTCTGTGTCTTTTGGTGTTGGCAGTGTTAGTGTGAGCTTGGCCTGCAGCCTGGACTCTACTCATGTTTTCCCAAGAGATAAAAATAAGAGACGGGTAATGACAATTTTTGTCACTTTGCATCCTAAATGGAATTTTATGGGACAAAGAGAAGAGACTTCTGTGGCCCGAAGGGATTTCCTCTGCTGAATACCAAACACCTTCTACAAACAACAGAAATGTGAGAGATTCTCAAAATAAAAGGTCACAGGGATTTTCTATAATAGAAAGGCTTTAACAACAGGGTGTTGTTACCAGCTGCCCTTCCAGTGAATCAGGGAAAATCTTGGTGAAGGGCTTCCTCAATATGTTTTTCTGCAATTCAAGGAGCTACTAATTTGAGGGACTGTCACAGAAGTCATCAGAGTTTGAGTCACGGACCATAATGTACATTTAGTAGCAGCCCTGTACACAGGGAAGAGAAAGAAAAGAATTCACAGCAGAAAGGAAGATGACCACTGGACTTTGACAGCTTGGTGGCAACATGTCCAGGTTTGCTCTGCTAAGGTAACATCCATGTGTCAGAGAGAGGGAGAGCATTTGTTTGATTTCTGGGAAGAGCCCAACTTCCTTATGGGAAGGGCAGGGGAGGAATATGGCTGGCTAATGATTTCAGACTGCCTGAGGCAGTGAGTGGCCTGGGAGCTGTAAAGAAAAACAACTCTTCCTCTGCCCACCCACCACTTGAAGTCATGGTATAAACAGATCTTTATTGCCAAATTTGGCTTAGAACACTACTCACAAGGATGAGTAAGAGGTCAACAGGCACTGTGGCCATCCTTGCACCTCATTAGGCGTCCACAGAAATGGGAGCTTCTTCTTTCTGTGGTTGGGAAGACACAACACCCACAGTTCAATCAGGCTACCACCCACTCCAGAAGTTTGTATGCCTTGAGGGGTTACTAGCACACATGGATGTAGAATAATATCAAGTCATTTCAGCATGGAAGAACATAAGTTCTTCACATTCCTTTCTGTCCTTTCTCCACTAGCCCTGGCTTCTAGATGTCATCCACATCTGGCCATCACCATTTTCTTCCCTCACCCACTCCTCTCCCTTGGTCTCACAAGCTCCATAGAGTCTCACTCTGGTCATAATTGCTTTATTTCTTTTCTGATCTGAGTACAGGAAGGCATAGGAAGAGGGACAGCACTTGAAGACCTTCAAGTTTTTTCAATTTTCAGAAAAAAGAATCGGACTTTGAGATATGAAGAAACTGGGGTGAAGGGCCCCTCTCCCCTCATAGAGGGTCAGGGGAGGTGGGATGTGACATTTTTCTGTGCTTAGGACTGTGTTCACATGAACACAGTGAGAGGCCTGTTGGTGAGTTCAATCATATTTTAATATGACAATAACAATTAGGGACTTTAAATATTCAGTGGTATGAAATTAACCTTGCCTTTTTATGTGTCCTTCCATAGATAAAAAGAAGCAATATTGTTGGGATGCCTAGGATTTCAAAATATTACTTCATAATAAGCACAAAACACATCTTAAAGCACATATTATGGGTCCAGAAGAACACATCTGCCAGTGTTCTTTACTTTGAGAATTATTTAAACTACTCTGGCAGATGAAGGTAAGAAAACATTAATTTCAGCTAGTCTTTCACTTTGATACGTGCCAATGAGTACAGAAACGCGAAAATGAAACAACTTAAGAATGTGTAGTTCAAATTACATATGAAAATCATCCATTCAAAGTGTGGATTTAATCATTTTTGTCTTAGTCAGCTCATTCTTTCAATCACCCATTTCCCATTCCAGGTTACAATACTTACACTGTAGTGTAGATTACTATAATTAACAGGTTAAATTCATGAAAACAGTTTTTTCCCCTTGATGTGCCTTTGGATCCTTTATTTTTGCTAGCAGTTATACTGTAGAGTAATTTCCTACGAAGGAGAAACAACTGCCGTGGGGTTTCTTAATGCTGCTAATGTTCTTTTCTTTCCCTCCAGTAATAACAGTAAGAAATTATTGTCTGTAAATAAAAGAATATAATGGAGAGCATATATCAGGAAAAGTATGTTAAAAGCTGCATGTATAACATCCGTAGATATTCACCACTTATATTGACGGAGTAGCCAATGTTGGATTTTATTAAGATGCAATGAGAACCTTTCTAATCTCATTGTGTAAAGAAGCCCTTTTCTGATCCAAACTAACCCCCTGAGTTAGCATGCAATTTAATTGTACAGAATAAGAAAGAAATAGTCTACAAATGTCTTTTGTGCTGTGATATTTACAGCAAATATCAACATTGTTCTTACCTTGTTTTTTCTACCAACAATGCTGTGTGGCATACCCGTAGATTTATTTATTTTTTAATCATATGTCCTGCTGGTTATAACATAACTTAATGTACCAGCTGCAATTAACAGACTGTCAAAGGATCAACTAACAAGTGCTGATAAGCTTCATTTAACTAATTTGAGGAGTGGAAGTTTGATTTTCTTCTTTTTTTTTCCAGGAAGGTAGCTTGTTTCCTTATTTCCTGTCAAGTGAGCCAACTCCTGTGACCTGTAGTTAAAAAGGCCCTTTGTAATTAAGGCAGTGAGCCTCCAAGTGAACAGTTCTCACAGTAGGAGGGGGAGCAGGGGGAAGAAGAAGAAAAAAGCAACAACAAAAAAAAAAAAAAAAAGAGGATGCATGACACTGCTTAACTAACTAATCGGAGCTGAGCCAATCCATTTTCCTGCAGGCCACTCAGTGTACCATGAGCACGCAGAATCTCGCCCTTCATTGGCTTCATGTCCATTTTATGGACCAGCGAGTCTATTAAGATCTTGGTGAGTGGCCCTGTCCGAGGGCAGGGCTCTCTCTCTGCCTACCCACACACTACCAGAAACTGATCAGCCGTGTTATATCAATAACGTTCTCACACCAGGTTGTGTAAATTGATCTTTTACAATTTCTCTCGGTGACAGTCTCTGTAACCAACAAGATAAATCATTCCTCCTGTGGCTTTTTTATTGATTGCTGAGACCTGTATAAAAATTACACTGCTCAAGCTGTGAAGTGAACATCCTCATAAAAGAGACCTTCTATTTACAATCAAAATATGTTTGGTCCAGATCAAGCACAGATAGTAAATACTATCCCAATAGCATAAGAGACCAGAATTAACTAGAATTCAAAGCACCAGCAAAGTAACCCACATAAACTTTTAAAATGTGAATGGTGCACAACAACACCAAGGAAAAAAAAAGAAAAGCAAACAAAAAAACCCCAAACTTGCAAGGTTATAAACTCTTGTTGAAGCAAAGGCAGTTGTAATAGCAAACCATCTGTTAAAAACAATGATGCAGAAGAAGCACAGCAACACAATCAGCAAGCTTTTTATTTTTTGCAATTGCTTGTACAAACACTAACACAAATTGCTTTTTGATATCCTTTTAACATCCATGCAAATAGATATATATATTTTTTTTTTAATTGAACAGTAAGGTTTGAAGGCTTCTTTTCAGAAAAGAAATAATCTTCAACTTTGGAAGATCTGGCATCTCTAATATCATTCTTGGGAAATTGATTTAGACTGCTGTATAGTATTGGCTTTACTGTTTTATTAAAGTAAATAGTCTAATGATGTCTGACATAGGCAATCAAATGCATTCACAGTTTTTAGGCAGCATCAACTCTATAATGATTATATTCCTTCCACTTTATTCCATCATTTTAATTCTGGTAAAATAGTCTCTAATTTCTGTTGCTTTAATTATTTAAAACTTATGCTAATATTGCTTAGAGACACAGTTTACAAGAGTGTCTTTTGAAAAAGGTGGCCTTAAATAGAGCAAAACTGTTAAATGTTAAATCATCAAGCATGGTGAAAGAATTAACAAGTGATTCAGAGAGCTGAAAACCAGATATGAAATACTGATTTCATTGTCTTACTGACTCAGTCTGTATTTTTTGGATAGGACACTTGTGAGCCAATACTTCAATTTACCCACCTGTAAAAAGTTATTACAGTATCTAGAGGAAATGTGTGATTTCTATATCATGCTAAGTAAAATCAGTAGAGATACACCCAAGCCAGCCTTGTTCTCTGGGAGACTGTGAAGTTTAAATTAGTGTTTGCAAAGTGCTCTGAAACACTTGATGATAAGACCTTCAAAAATGCAAGCTCTTGTTATTATAATTCTGTGACACAAAAAATGAAGGATGCATTAGAGTATTTCATGCTATCAGAAAACTGCGCAGCCATGATTAGTGCTACCAAGGAGAATGCTGTACCAAGTAGTCTCTCAAAATTAAGGATGTTGTTAACAACATAGTTCCCATGAGGTCCTAAAAATTATTCTTTTTTCCTGTTGAAATCAAAATCTGTGGTTGATCTAAATACCTGTGATGCTGGAGAAAATATAGATTTTTTTTTATTTTTTTTTTAAACTGTGCACATGTAACTAGACATTACATGTTTAGAACTGCTAAATACTAAGCTACATTAAATTATTTTAAATGGCAAAACCATACACCATTTTTGCTATTTAGAAGTTGGTTGGTCAGAGAAACTTCATAAAAAAATATGCATCAATCTGAAAATTCAAAAATTAAAACTATTAACTTTTTGCTACTGCTATAAAACTCTCCACAAATGACAGAATCATTTCTTTATTTTCTCACTGAGTGATTTCCCCACTTAAATGAAAAGAAAGAAAGGAAGGAGTTTGTTGGAGGAGGTGGGGGTGTAATAAATATGGTTACGACTGCACTCTTCTTAGGAAGCTGACTTCAGAATAAATTTTGTTGGTATTATCCATTCACTTCTCTTTTCTTCTTCAAATGGTATTTTCAAAGGGAGAGAGTTAAAAAACTATTTATTAGAAAAACTTGATTGGGAGAAGCCAGTTCAAGGCTCAGAACCCAGACAAAGGGCCAGTGCAAACAAAGGATTGAGTGAGGACAGAGAAAGTAGTAAAATATAAAATTGATGTTTAAAGGACATGCTTTAGCTTTTGGAATACTTTGGTAAAGTACTTGAATTATCCAAATCAGATTCATTTGATTCATCTTTTTATTATTAGCTTTATTGATATACTTCCCCTTGCATTTTAGTGGTGAACTGATGATAACAGCAGTATTTTTGGGCATTAAGGGGTTTAGTTTGTTTCCTTTAGGCAAGAATGCAAAATAACTGGAGCTAGTTTCTAGCAGCATCCTCTTGATTTCTCTTAATCCTGGACTGTGATGACTCTTCAGGCTCTCATTGGAAGCAATTGTGGGAAAAGGGCCATTCCCTTTTCAGCTGTTCCTCCAAACCCTAATGAGTTAACAATTGAAATACAGAAAGTTGCTTCAGAGGTCAGGAGAGTATATTCTACACAATGGTCACAGCATTTGAAACCATGACAGCACTATAAATTGACAAACTAAAGCAGAGCACTTGGTGGTCTGAAGTGGAGAAAAGAACATCAGCCAAGAGCAGTAAAAAGACGAGCCATGAAACCACACAGAGAAAAAATGAGTGATTTTTTTCAGATCACCTTGTTAGAATTTAGTGTATCAGAGGTCAGATGAGTAGAACAATAATAAGGTCCAAGGTTGAATACCAGTGGGGAAGCTTAACCCAGGAGCTCCAGGTCAACCATAAGTGAATGAGGTAGAACAGTGAAACAGTAGTCACCCGGGAAGGGAACGCACAAAAGTCAGTGGGTTAAGGGGAGGAGCCCGACAGTTATCAATTAGACTAAGAGAAAGCCCAGGCTCGAGCACCTGGGACAGAAAAATAATCCCAGTGTGATGAAAGGAGATTTTCTCCTGTGCATGGTTCTTGTTCCTTGGTTTTCAGGTTTTGAGAAATTTGAAATGTGTAGAGCTAAAGATCTTAAAGCTGTAGCAAATGAGAAAAACACTGGCCAGTTGGACACATGTTTTATGTGCATATGACAATGTTTTCATCCCATGCTGGACAGTCCGCTGAGATAGAGGCATAAAAGTAAATTTCTTTTAAAAATATGAGCAAACATATACACACAGAGACAAATACAGGCATGCACACATGTACACCACTCTAAGGGGGGTGTTTTTCAATTTCCTATTATGTCTTCAGAAAAGTATAATTCACACCAATTTTATTTTTAACTTATGAGGAGGATTTTTTTCAGATTTGTGAAGAAAATTGCTTCAAGTGATAAGTACAGAATATTTAAGTGACATTTTACAATGTAAAATGTATATATATATATATATGGTTATGCAACTTCCTCTTCCGATGAACACGCATCACCTAATTTAGTAGGAATTTTGCCATTGATTTCATTGGAGCTAGAAGAGGCCCAAAATAAAGCAGATCATGCCTGATATCCCATAGTTCAGAGTACATTGAAAATATCCAATTAAAGCTAGCTGTAACTATCCACTAATATGAACACGTTTTTTCTGTTATGCAGATTTCCATTTATGATTGTTATAAGACATGAACAACAGTGGTATTTATTGCTTTTGTACATGTCTGTGTCTGTGGAGTGGGGGTGAGGGGGTAGTGTGTGCATGTGTCTACACAGCAGAAGTTTTTTGTGATGTCTACACTATGTACCTGAAATACTATTCAGTCCTCATGAACAATCTGTGGTAAAAGGGCAAGGATGTATAATGTCAGCCAGACTCAAACTCTAAACATATTCTCTTTGTAACCTACTACCCTGTTTTTCTATTTCTCTATTCTTAACCTCACATTTCTGAGGAATTATGTAATTCTGGATGGCTGCTAAAACCAGGAAAATTCCTACAGGCAGAGTAAGTCTCATGGGCTGTAGTCAAGTACACAGTATCCCTACTATCCTCCGGTCTGTACATGCTACTTTTTGGGTTACAAAAGACCCATTGTCGAGGTATTGTGATAACTTTTTGAACTTCTTCCCTTTTGCTACTCCAGAACAATTGTACTAATACAGATAAAGCAGAGGCTGACTGCTAAGCACATAGGTACACTCTGCTCCACAGTCAGTGCCTTCCCACATGCACCGAAGATGAAGAGATTACATTGCCAAGTGGCTTCTTTCTGCTTAAAACAGGAAGAGATTTCTGACATGAAAGCTTCTTCTACAAAGACTGAAACAGAGAAGTCCAGGGACAAAAGTACAAAACCTTTTTTCCAAGAGATTGTCAATGGTGGCCCCTGAAATCTAACAGGACAGGAAAAAATAATGGTTTACTTCAAGAAGCTAGAAAAGTTTAAGAAATGAGCATGGACCGTACTTTTCAAGCTTGTGTCAGGGTATTATGTTTGTTTGGAAACAATAGATGAATATGAAGCTATGACTTTGTTTCATATGATAAAAAAAAAGGGTGTAACTTCTTCAAGTGCTTATTTCAAGATATGATTTGTCTAGAGGAAAAGATAATTGATGTATTTCCCTCTAAATGTTTTTTTTTTTCTGATGTCATTAGACAGCTAGATTTACATCCTGGAAACTGTGGGAGGTCATGCCAGATGTAAGCAGGGGAATCAAGAAATAAAGGATAAGAATGTCTCTTGTTTTAATAAAGGAGATCCTTTATAAAATACTGTGCAGAAGCATGGGTGGCAATAACATTTCTTTCGTGTCCAACAGGGGAAGTTGGATCAGCTAGCATTAGGATTTAATATGCTTTGCTTAGTGGAAAGTTTGTTTCTTTAACTTCATACGAGAGCGAAAGTGGTGCACCATTCAGTTTAATGAACATTTTTTTCTTTCTTACAGAACAAGTCAGTTTCAAACTCAAATTGATCACATCCCTCTGGGATGCTACTCACAAGAAGACATGTCATTATTTGCAGCATTCCCAAATAGTGTTGCATTTGCCCTCATGAGTCTCTAAAAGTACTCTGTATGCATTGAAGCTCATATTTTTAATATGTTTATACTGCAAAGAGCTCATCAAAGCCAAAACCAAATAAATTAATATTTTGCAGGAGTAGTTCCATTAACTGACTCTGATGATCCAATGTTAAACTGAGGTAATAATCATAGGCTCACCAGCTCCAATATGAAACAAAGCATAGTTGCCTACTAGATAGATGGATAGAGTTTTCTGAACCTAAATATATCACAGTCTTGGGGAAGGATTTGGATCTAGTTCAGCTGAATTTTCCTCCAGGCTCCATGACCCATACTAGCTAGAGCTCCACTGATGTAAAGGAGATTCTACGTCATGTGTTGACACCTACACTGTGGGCACCTAAATTTGAGTGCTTCAATTCATAGATATATAGAGAGTACACACATAGCTTATATTCACCCATCATTAGGTAACTAGGTAGGCTAGTTGAAATAGCTGTAAAATCATCTGCATCTGAACTGGAACCATACATTCCCCGGTAGTCAGTAAGAAGGAATAATCAGTTGCAAAATGAGATTCTTCTCAATCCACAGTAGATACCTGAAATAAGTCAGATGAGTTACACCATAAAAGGTGGATTGTTTTCCACTGAAGATAACAGAAAACTAGTTCAGGTAAAGACATCTACATAAGGAGAACAAATGTCTCCTTTGCTCACAAGCAGTCAGATAGAGAGATTGAAAGATTTGAAAAAAATAATGAAGTGAGTTTTAGAATTGTCAGTGAGGGTGATCTCCCACAGGAGGAAATGCCCCATCTGAACTGTAACTAGTAGGTGGTGGATATCTGCCAGAGACTCTGACAAGAACAACATCATGAAGTACTTACAAGCTAAGTCAAGAAGATGAGAAATGTAATGTGAAGGGGAAAGGAAGCACTAGAAGGACTCAAGTCAATGATTCCATGAGCTTGGAAAATGGTTATTGTGGTTGTATTTTTAACAGATACAAACAGGAAACAACAGCAGCTGTCAGTACTTGAAAGGAAAAAAAAATGCAGTTCTCCAGATGAAAGTTAAAGTGGATTGTAGGTAAGTGGTGGAAACTGAGAGAAGGATATATCTTAGACATGCATTGCAGAGTTGGCAAAATGAAGATATGGCCTGTGAATTCACCCTTGCTGACTGTGCAGGCTTCCCCTGTGGTTGTGGAAGAGGGATTCCCAGCCACTAGAAATGGCAGATGTAACAATTCAGCTCCCCTGCCCCCAGCATATTTAGATTCTGCTGGTTTAAAATGGATCTTCAGCAGTTAAAATGTCAATAGACTCTTATCAGAGGCATGTTATTAAGCTGTAACTCATTTTCCTGTACAGTTAGAAAAACTGTATAAATTGGTGATACAGATTTATCAGTCTGTTAGACAGAAAGACAAACTATGGTCATCTTAAGAGGTACTCCTCTTAGCACATTTTTCCCAGTTGAATGAAGACCAAAATGATTGATCACATCTTTGTTAAGGATTGCAGGGGGGGACACTGGGAAACTGTGGGAGTCACAGTTCATTGAAGTAAATCACATGTACTCTCTTGTGTTAGTGCAGAATGGCAGAGGGGACAGATGACCAGCGTGATCCACTCTGCCTAATTTCATACAACCAGTGAATCCTTGACTATGGGCTCTACAGGGCTCTGATTGTGGAAAAGAAGTGACTAAAAGATCACAGTTAAAACCTTCAGTATGGAAAATATGCAAAATCCTCAGTAGGGAAGGAAGATAGATAAAAATGTTATAATTTGTCATGGAAGCCATAATTCCCTCTCCTCACTCATCACAGAGAAATTCAATTCAAAAGAAAGACTGCAGAGTTTTCAAAGATTTTTCAAAACTGGTGATACTGGTAAAATCAGTACCAACTTTTGTGTTTTAAATAGTGCTTTTTATACAAAGCCTATATTCTTTTGTGATAGTGCAGGATCAAGCTGACACAATAAGAATTCTATCAGAAATAAAATTAATGGCATTACCACTAAATTGTTTCTGAATTCAGTATAAAAAATGTCTAGCAAGTGGGCAGTCAGAAGTGAAAGCACTACCTATTCCCTTTCAAACAGGGGCAAAAATATATCCTTAGAAAGTTCAGTTCACTCTGGTGAGGGGGTGGAATGATTTTCACCCTTTTCTTATCAACTAGAATGCTTTTCACAGCCAAAAAATCACAAGGTACAGTTAGATACCAGACTACTTCTGCAGGAAAATGTGTTCATGTTAAAAATGAATAGAAATTATAGCAACAGAAGAAAATGAAACTTGCAAGCCCAGAGAAACAAAACAACTTGTTATTTATGATAAACAACAGGGGATTGTTGTAGGTCTGAAGCAATCAAAAGAATTTTGCACCACAAAGCAAAGCCGAACAAAAATAATAATAATACTTAGAATTCAAACTTTTCATTTATTGAATTGTTTCTGTACAACAAGCTTTACAGAATAACACAATACATTCTAATGCTCTGGAATTATTAATGAAACAACCTAGCAGTAAAAGAATATGGAGCTTTACAGAAGAGAGAGCTGTTATTTTGTTGGTTCACATGCTTCTTACTTACATATCCATTGTGTGTACTTTTCTTTTTTTCCTAAAAGTGTTCCTCACATTAGTTTTTAAGAGTGTAGGAGTGCATTTAATGATTAACTGGGAGAAATAACTGTTTGATAATACCTTACCATGTGTGGACATAAACTGGATCATGGTTTTTTATTTTAGTGGTTTTCCATTTCCCCTTGTTATTATTTTTATGGTACACAGGCTCATAGAAAATCTGCCTTCTTCCATGGCTTTTCATTTATGCCCTTGTTCACACTTGAAAGCTCTGCCAATCTCAAAGGAGTCACTATAGGTCTTTTTCAAGACCTAGATGTAAAACAAATCACTGATCACTGTCAGATTACAAATTTTTCCTTTTGAAAAATTTGCAAATCCCTAAGAAATCTTATCCCAGTCTGCAAAACAAAATTTGACATTCCAGTGTGCACAGGTCAGGACACTATTTGGTCTTATGCACAGTAAGGAAAACACCATATTTCAGTCAATGCAATCCATACACTTGAAATTGAGAAAATCTTATAAAATTCAGGTGTATTTAATAGTTAGACCTTCTTGTATTCTTTCTATCGTGTAAGAACTTTACAGAAAGTTGGTCTGAAGGCCTTGTCAGGAACGTGTTGTCTCTTTTTTATCCTCAGCTGCAGTGCAAACACAGAAGGAAGAAATATTTTCCTCCAAAAAGTTTAGTCAAATGTGTGTGTTCAAAGAAGAAGAATTTTTCTTCCTTCTTGAGGAAATTTGACACAGCTTGTTAACCTTGGAATATCTGGAGAAAGAAAATTATTATGCTACTGTATCATTTCAAGTCTCAAAAAAGTTTCTGCTTCCATCAGAATATTGATAGTCCCCTCCTAGCAACTACCTCCTCTACTGGAGTTTTCATCATCTTACTCAATTATTGAGAAATAAACATATGAACACATAAAATATACCTTAAAAGCTGTTCATATGCCTGCATGAGAAATGTATCCATGAGTTTAAATTATGAACACCTCTGGAGTGTGCAAAGTCTATCCGAACTGACCTTTGAAGCTTTTGCATTGCAAAGAGCAGAGGGGATGAAATTCTCTGAACAGATTGTTATAACTTGTTCACCTAAGTCTTTCAAAGGCTACTGGACTGCCAAAAAGAGCATTTTATCCACTGAGATAGGCAAATATGTATATGGAAAGTTAATCACACAATGTCAATGAAATGGGGAGAAATTCATGCAATAAGATTACACTTTATCTTGATTTTATTGAAATTATATGGAAAAATTTTTGTATGTGAAAAGAAGGTGCACAATGATACTAAAAAAATTTTGAAGTAGAAAGAGGCAGAAATTCCCTAGCTACAAAGCACAAGCCATTCACTTGTTGTCTGGAACAGGAAAGAGGAACCAAAAGCTGGATATTTCTGAAAGTGTCTTGTTCATACTTCATTGCATCTTCCTTTGAAGTTGTGGCTTTGATCACTGTTCAGAGGACAGTGGACCAAATGGGCTTCCAGTGTGATACAACTGAACTTTCCTGTGATCCCAAATGCCACAGGATTCCTTCATGCTAGAAGACATTCAGCATGATGGATAAAATTGTGAGCATTTCAGGAACAGATATCCTAGATCATTCTCCTCTTTCTCCATGAACTCTTTTTCTCAGCTGTTGTTCTTCCCCTATATAATTTTTGTTGTGAATAGTTCTTTATTTATGTTTACTGGCCAGGCATTCAGCCTCACAGAAAAGTTTATGATTCTGCTGAGTACAGAATGATAGAAAGTTGGTCAGAGAGAAGTAAGCAACACATAAACACATAAACAAACACCTATATCTCAGCTTGATTTCAGTCCCAGGTCTGCAGCAGTACGGATCACCCCCAGGTTTTTTATCCAGGCTACCCTGTGGAAATATATTACATATTGTGATAATTGAAGGCTCTATTCAGAACATAGCTGTGCCAAGATAAACTTGATTCTCATAGATGAGCTTAGGACAAAATTTTGTTATTCCTTTTCCAACCTTACATTAACAGAAAATCAAGATCTGCAGAGCAGGAATGAGGTCAAATGATCTTTTGCTGAATAAAAATTGCAAGAACCAAAGTTGTGTTGTTGTTATCCTGTGAACTGTCTGATAATTTTACACTGTTCTGCTTAGTCTTTGTCTGTACATATACATATATGTGCTTTTTATTTTTACTCTGAATCTTTTCTTATATTGAAAAATTCCCTTTGTCACTAGAATAAGTACTATCAGTGTATTTCATGCCAATGGTGGTGCCTCACTGTTTATGACAGCTTTTCTTGGCCCAAAATCAGTTGATCTAAGTTCTTCATAGTTCAGCAACATTTGTTCAATTCTTGACCATCATGGAGATGTTGATCAGATCAATAAAAAGCACTTTATAAAACTAACCTTTTTTCCTCACTAGAAGACCAGCAGTTTTAGAAAGAGAAAAATTTTTACTGAAAATTTTCATACTTGAAGAATCTCAAATTAGTTTGCAGACAAAATATTTATCTCACAAAAAAAAAAAACCCACACCAAAAAACTCAGCCCCACTTGCTGTTTAGTTTCATTTCTCTCTCTCTCTCTGCTTTTTAAGGATTTATTTCTTGATTGTCAAGAAAAGCAATATACTAACAGTGCATACTTTTTTTTTCACTCTTCATTTTCCACTGATTTCTCAACCATACTCAATGAAACTCTAGCTTGTAAAGTCATAGCATGCAAAAGCAAAGGAATCTGTTGGAAGATCTTTACAATTGCCAAGATGGTTCAAGGCTCTTTTCTCACTTCTTGGACCTGGATATTTGCATAACATTGTATATTTTCCATGATCAAATAGCAGGATTTTGTAACTCCACTGTTCTTGGATACATTCCTGAAATCCAGCCAGAAAGATCCACTGTTTTAGTAACTACTACTTTGCACATTAAGTGATACAGGATGACCAGGTGTCAGGTAGTCTATGGTCCCCTCTAATAGCTCCCAGCATCCTAGGTAAATTTCAGTTTTCCAATATTTATTTCACTGGCAAGTGCATCTAGCTGCCTGAAAGACTGCCTCTCACACTGCTAGATTTCTGTGCCGTAGAAACTAAACCTAGTGAAACACAACTTTCTGGGACCAGAGCCAGGTCACTCTCAGTTCAGTGGCCTTATCTTTGAATTTACAATTAAGGGCTCATGCATGTCTCCTTTCATGAGAGGCAAACCTCATTCTTCCAGTGATCCATCCCCTCAAATATTGAACTGGTGCTACCAGTAGACTGCATCTTTGCACACATGATGGGATTTTGCTGGCAAAAATTGCTGTAGAGTTTTATTCCTCCTTGACTGAATATCTGTCACTTCCAAACCGATGTTAATTGATGCCTCCTTGCTGTGGTGGTGGGAGTTTCAGAACAGATGTTAATACAGCAATGAGCATGTAAAGGAAATTTAAAATATAAAAAGACTAACTTGTGCTTACAGTCTATATATACTACTGAAGATTTATTGAAAAACAAAATAAAGAATATATTTAGCTGCTGTGGGTGGAGTCTGAAATTAATATGTTCTCTGCATTTTGCAAACTAAGTCTGCATGAATAAACCTAATTCTCTTCCTCCTTAAGTAGTATTTTAAATGCACCAGATATCTTTTTCCTTCACCATGTAAGCACCTGGAATGATAGGGCTTACTGATACACAATCTAGCATTAGCATCTAGCATGAGAGGCACAAGTCAGCTGAACTTAGAAAATATTGCTGTTAAATAATTACACACTGTCTTTAAATTATGGTTTGCTGTTTCTGAAAATGACTGTATCATCCATCAAAGCATACTGTAAGCTTTTTAAATAGATATATCATGCAAGTGTATTTTTTAAGATTACACATAAATGCATTTCTTTTTATTTTGTATTCAAATTTAATTCTAAGTCGATTATTTGAGATTCAAGATGGGATACATCTAAATATGAAGCTTTTATACTATCCTGTAATTTATACAGTATAGTTTAATATTAAGATTTTACTAGACAGTTACACAGTACTCAGTTTTAATATGGAATACTTCATCATGTTCATTATCGCCTATTTAGACTCATGTAAACTGACACTCCTGAAATAAGCAAGCTTTAAAATGTTAATATAAATGTTATGACTCTTTTAATTGCAATAGACATCTCATTAAGTAATTTAATACCAGTGGGACCTCTTACCAATACACAAAAAAACATACTTTGCCCAGCTTTTACATACAGCACAATATGACAGATATATTTTTTTCCACAGTGATGCTCATCAGATTTATCTTTGCTATCCACATCCTGAGCAAGAACATCTTGGCAGCAAGCTGCCTTGATGGCCTGGATTAGCTGGTTTAAACCAGAGCACCTTTGGTAAGGCTGTACCTGTCTACTCAGGATTAACCAGCGGGACCTGTCAGAAGCAGCACCAGAGAGAGAGAGAGCTACCCAGACCACGGCCATGGTGGAATTAGTTCTTCACCTAGGTGGAGAGAAAAACATGCATGACATTTCCATTAGCCTAGAAGGCAGAAACATCTGGTTACTTGGTTCAGCTCATCAGCAGGAGAGCCTGTAGTTGATTAGCCCTTCTCTCAGTAGTAGGCGTTACTACAGTCAGTGGGAATTACTAAACATGGTTTCAGGGGACTGACATTAATTTGGCTTGCCAAAATAATATGCAATTTTTTAAAGGAGTTTGTGTTAATTAGTTGTATAATTTCATGTGATGTGATTGGTTTTGCACAAAGAAAAGCAGAACAAGGTTTGCTATTAGAAGCTGCAGTAGGAGTATCAAGAGGTGGCACTTAAATAGCTCACAGTGTGAAAATGCAGTGGTGAAAGGTCTTAGTTCATGATCTAATTATACAATGGGATTCCCTTTATCAAAAGCTAAAAGCTTTTTGATTCTTTTTTGTCTTCTTCTAAGATATTTTATTTTGGTTACTGTACTTTTAATTTCTTGCACCTACTATTTTACCACAGATTAAGTCACCTTGGATATCCCATTTTGGCCTGCTTTGTATAATATTCCACTTTTACACTAAAAGAAACATGTAAAATGATAAAAGTTGGCAATTTATAGTTTATATAATTCCTAACTGCATCTCTCTGCCTGCCTTCTACTGTCCATTCACTAACTCTTTTACAACTATTATTGGCAATTTAGCCTTCTTTGCTACCTGTGGAATTGTAATCAGTGGTAGCACTGATGTCAGAATTGCAGTTTGTGACAGGATAACTGATAACTGTGTAGTCTGGGAGCTTAGAAACTTACATGAGGTAGTCAACGTTCTCTCATTAAAAGCATTTGCTGCCTGATGGCTGTTGAAAAAATTTTAGAACTGCACTGAAAAGTATCTGCTGGGGGCTCTGGCTGAATGAGAGGGTTGTTTGAGATTTTTCCTCAGGATTTGCTGAGTATGGGAGTAGGCAACTGAAACAATTCTCAGAAACAGTATACCCTTCCACACTTCTCTGTTCTCAACTTTCTTGCTTATTTGGATGGCAGATTCTTTGGGTTGATGGCTATTTATTCCTAAGTGCTTGTACAGTGCTCTGCACACTGAGTTTCCAGTCTTGGCAGTGGCCTTCAGGCACAGCTCTCTTAGACATGCCAGTTAACTAACTCACAGATCTCTGTGCATTATCTGCCACCCCACCCAATATTTTAAAATTTCATGTCACCTCCACTAGCAACAAGAGGCAGGAGTTTATTTATCACTATTTCCACAGGGAAGGAAGTCTGAAACATACAGTATGCAGTATATACACTATCCAAATTTAGCTACATACTTATTCAGGAGATTTGTCTCCGTAAGCTGTTTGTCTTGTTAATGGCAACTGCTGCAGATCACCCTTGAAGAGAGACTGTCTCCCTCCATGAACTACCAAAATTTAGGCAGCATGGACGCACCTCAGGATATCTATTTCTATCCTTCTGCAAGAAAACCCCGTGTTTGAAAGCCTGTTTCCGCCAGGGATGGCCAAGATAAATTTATTTGCATGTTGCTTGAGAGAGTCTTCTGTGGACTGGGGTTTCATACAAATCTGCTGGGCAGACTTCTCACACTTTGCTGAAAATTTCCCTGAACCTTGCATGCTGATGTCCAGACTTCTCAGAGACGTTCATAAATCTCAGAGCTACCTGAAATCTCATACAACTCCAGTTTTCTATGATACAAGGTTCCAGTTTTCTATGATACAAGGTTCCCTTATAAATGTTTCACAGAGCTCTCTTCAAATTTCTAAAAACAGGCAAGGCATAGTTTATGGGATGTTCTGTTCAATACCTAATCCCTATGAAAAAGCCCTTTAGTTTAGGTATGACTTTGTACAGTAAAGCAAGCCCACCAAACAAAAAAGAGAAAAGAGTTCTTATAGACTCTTTGTACCATCAAGGCTTGGGAGATATGAGCTTATTGGTGGGAAGTGTTTAAAAGCCTGAAAAAGCTTGGTGTCAAAGGAAGCATGTACAGGATGTAGTGGAGTGGAATTGGTATTACATATAAATAAGGGAAAAGTGTTCTAGAGCAAAAGGGTGCATTCAGCCATTCTAGTATGAGAATAATGGGGAGGAAGAAAAAGCCCAAACATTTCACTGGCACAGACCAGGACTGAGGATGCCTGCAGAGATTCCAGGTAATTTTTATTAGGTGCATCAAGAGTGCTGGCATCCACAGCAGAGCTGTCTGTCATGGGATCACCTGAACCCTTTATGGATTATAGACTCAAAATGCTCATATGTCTGCTATTTATTTTCCATTTGAATATCAGTTATTACTGAAACCATGTTTGTTTACCTTGAGCAGTCAGTAATTTGTAGTTACTCCTCACCTTCTTATAAACACCACCTACAATACTGACTGGTATTAACTGTTTCTGATATCACCTCAGTTATCTGCCTCTTTGACTGTCATTGCCTATCTTATGCCTAGATTTCAAGCTCATGGAGAGTGAATGTCTGTATGGCTGAGTTCCACATATTTTAGCTTCCTGCAGAATGAGTTTCTGTATTTTGTTCTGTATTTTCTACCCATCTATCACAGTGGTGTCTGTGATGGGGAATACCATGAAGTACAATAATCTGAATACTAAGATTGATAGGCAAGAATTAATACATTAAAAAAACCCACTAAAAAATAAGTTTTATTTTGTCCACTGAGGTAATATCATATAAAAGGATGTTGCAAGACCAATGTTTTAATCACTTTGTGTAACCTCTCAGAAACAATACAGTAAACAGACTTGAAAAATTCCAAATAATTATCAACTCCTGTGCTAAAAAAGGATAAATATGTCTTACATCAGAAAGATACATCCATCAATCCATTATTAATTTACAAATACAAAACAACACCTTCTTTGAGGAAACATATTATTGTAGGTCAGGTTGACTTTTACAGTCTTATAGTACAAATACAGAATTATTTCCATTGATGTAGAAAAGTTATATTTTCACTTACTTAATGAAAGGTGCTAGCAATTAATATAAAACCGAGGCAACAGTAACATGCTAATATCCAGGACAGGTTAAGTCAACCTATATAAATCTATAATAACAGAAAATTAATTATGAGAGATTGATAACCGAATATGGAGAAAAATTTTCAGATTTTGTTTGAATTCAAAAGAAGAAATGGATATAGAGAGAAATCATTAATTTCCTTTCTTAGCAAAACTGCCTTCTCTTTCTTTCCACCTCTCCTGTCCACTTCCCCAAGTGATATTGGCAAGACTCAAGCCAGGAAATTTTTCTGCTTTGTGATGCATTATAGAAGTAGCCTGAGAACAATTGCTGAATGAATGGATTTTAAATCCATTAGTGGCATCAATACTGAAGGAGATACAGAACAGACAGCTGAGCCTTACCTAGAAAAGTTCTTCAAGGTTGTAATTCCTTGGACACCTGTACATACTGAGATGTCCCCATATGAGCTTTTAGACTCATGAAATGCCAAAACACAGTTTTAATTTGTGTCAGTGGCACTAAAAGTTTGCCTGATATATTCATACAGAATTTTTCTGAAGGGGCTGAAAAGCTTGGAGCCTTTTGTACTATCATTCTTGTTCCTGTTACTCAGATATATTTTCCCTGTGAGGCACATTACAGCTTGGGAGTGCCTTGTCCTGTAAAAGGTAAATTAGTCAGAGGTACATAAGCCAAAAGGCTCACAACAGTGATCGAAGCAAATGTACTGACACTACAGAACAGTCTGTAAATATGTAGATACCTTTTTTTTTTTTTTTAATAATTCATCTTTTGGGGTTGAATCCAGGGCTGAATTCTTCACTCTTCATCTCACTTCCAGATGTGATGAATCTAATTTTTCAGTCAGTACAGGTTCAAAAATCGGTTTGAATGGATATGATGTGTCCTTAATAAAAAAGAAAGACACAGTTAAAACTTTAAAACTACCCATTGTCACATAAGCCATATATTAACATTTGAAAATGAGTTACCATTCACACTGCATTGAAAATTCCTTTTTGTAAGCTTTTAGCCACAGAATTTTTTTCTGGTACCATGTAATACTGCAGCACTTTACCTAAAATATTTCTGAAGTTTTGTTCAATTATTCACTGATGTTTAGATCTTCAAGCAAACTACAGAACAACGTAATGTAATGACTTTTGACTTATGGACTTATCAATGTCACAGGTTAAGTGGTTTAATTAAGAATCTGTAAAATGTCAAAACAGAGCAAGAGTAGTGAACAATATAATTAGACTGCATCACAAGGTGTTTGCGGAGGGGAGGGAAAATGGTCCATTCAACCTTAACTTTCATATTCCTGACTTCTAGATGAGTTTTCATATTCTCATCTTCTAGATGAGACTAATGCTGTCTCGTCTAGGAGAGACCAAACAGAACTCATATGGAATTGTGCAGCAAGATCCTCAAATTATACAATTAAGTAATACACTTTAAAAGCATTTTTTTTCATAAAGGTTTAAGAGTAATGAGGCAACAAGGATTCGCTGTAAGACATTTCATTATGAAACTCCGTTACACAGCAAAACTATCGGTTTTCCCTTGCTGCCTTCCAAGAAAATGCTGTGACTTTCCAAAAGACATTATGCTCAATTAATCCCTACTGCCGTCGAGGCTTACTAGCTGTGTGTTTCTCCACTAGAAGCATTCTACATACAACAAAGACGGCAGGCAAATTAGCACAGCTAACCACCAGCAGGGACTTTAGTATTAGACTGGGTATAATTCTGAACTCTATATTTACCTCTAACCTTCCTTCTCACCTCACAACCTTCCCTATATGTGCTCCTGAGCCACTTGTTTACATGCAAAATCAGATGACATTTCGAACTTTCCCTATTCCTTAGTCTATTTTCTTCCCTTCAAGATTCGTTTTTTGCTTTTTATCTCTGTGGCATTTGCAAAATTGACTTCAAAGGAAGGGTAACAAGTCCTCACTGGACCTGTGTTCCATGGTCTAAGTTACCAAGATGCATAACTAAAAACTGGCTCTAGTATCTCCATGCTTTGTGCAGTTCTTCCAACTCCAATATGTACATAAGTTCAGCTCAAGAACACTTTGGAGGGGAATGCTATCTTTTCATTACATGCTTAATATCCATTATAATGGAACCTGGCTTCTAGTTCAGGGCCTGAAGGCATTTCACAATGTAATAATAGACAATACTGATAATAAAAAGTTTTCATCACAAAGGAACTTAATTAGTTGTTCAAATCCTGGCTAAAAGTATCTATATCTGTATAAAGTTTTACAATTTTTGTTTTGTTTAAATCCATTGTCATTTAAGACTAATTTCATATTTCTCCTGATTTCCATGCAGATATATTTATGTCTCCATATTGCAGTGAGCTCTTCTAGTTGTTGTTTGAAATGCATGTCTCAAATTCATGTATCATTCCAAATTTAAGCTTATGGAATCTTCACAGGAAGATTTGTATCTGGATAACAGATTGTTTGTTAAGTGGAAATGGAAATTATCAACTACGTGAATTATTTTTTGTGTTATCCTCACAACACAGAGCTTTGAGTTGCATGCTGTTAGACACTTACTGTGAGATGCAGCACTGTTTTCAAGATACCTACAGCTCCCAAAGGTATCATCATGAGAATGAGAGGTCTCAGCAGTTTCTTGATAGGATGGCATTTAAAGCAATATACACACAATATTTTCTTGTGTGAACATTACCCCTAACAACATACCCAGGTATATTGTCTTATCTCTGACCAGTCATACAGAGATGAGAAGAGCATACAAGAGAAGCAATGAACTTGTGGTAGACTAGTTTTGAAGAACAGATTACTCAACCACTTGGATGTCTGCACTGGATAAATAATATCAATTCTATAGTGACTGCACATAATCAGGAATAGGTTTTCTTTTGACTTAATTTGCAGAAAATTTTCTACATGCCACAGTGATCCAAATTAATGATATAGGTTTTTATTTTAGTATTGTCATTATTAATTTGGTTCAAGTTATTTTTGGACGCTATTACGCAGTAAAGATAACTGTTATAGTAAAAAAATAATTTAAGAAAAATCAATAGAAGAGAGTTTTATGGCAAAATAATTGTCCATACACACATAAACAACAACATAGCAAGAATGTGGATTAGTACCAATTTAACCACTTTTTCATAAGTTTATAGACAGATATGTCCTAGACAAATTAAATTTTAAGAATAATTTTATAAGATTTGTGTTGTAACACTTTTTACAGTAAATTATTCTGTATTAACTGATTCTCCATTCAGTAACAGTCAAAGATACTGCTTCCACAGTTTTATGTGGACTGTTTACTTGGCGTTTCCTAAATTTTTTTTACAGGTAGCTCATAGGGTTACAGATTTGGACTGTTCTCTATTGCTTATAATCCAGAGCTCTTTTCCTTCTTGAGGATAAGGCAGAATGTGGTGCGGTTTGGGATGGATGTGGTGAGAAAGTACCATCAAAACAGGGAGATCAGATATCTATAAAGCACTGCAAAAGCACTAATTTACCTATGATGACCTCATCGGAAAATTAAACCTGTCCTCCTTTCTATTTCATTAGTGTGTAGCATCTTCAAGGTGCTGATAACAGCCTGGACTTTTGGTATTGGAGACAAGTCTTTCATTGCAAGAAGGAGAATGTTTCCTACACCTTCTCTGAGCTTCCCAGCCTTCATCCCCCGCCATTGTCCCAAAGATAGTCTTAGTTTTTTTCTTCCACCTCTTCTCCTGTGAATTTGCCCACCTGTTTCCATTTACTACCAGAATCCCCTCTCCTACCTTTTTAGTACAGCTGCTGAACCACACAACTCTCTTCCTGCTCTTTCCTCCCCCAGCACTTTGTTCATGGCAGCTCTCTCCCTCCTCTTTCTGAGGATCTGCTTTCGTGAGTGAGAGGGCAGCTTGCACTGGGGTCACTGTCCCTGGGGCTTGTGAAGCATGCAGCCTCTGGGTAGGAGAGATTCCCAACCAACTTTGCAGCTTTGCCAACTCCCTGTCACTCCCTGCCACTCACAGTCTACTCAGTTGGAACCGCAGGACACAGAGGCCACAGCACAGCGAGCCCGTGTGTCTGTGCCAGGGATGTCTCCAGAGGTGATGGAAAACTGACACTGCTGCTCTGGGAGGACATCCCACTTTGAGGCATGCATCCACACAAGAGCATGCCATGTTTCCAGAGGAACTCCTTAAGGAGTGCACTGCTTCTTGCTCCCTCACCCATTGGTGTGTTGGCTGTTATGGAGGACTTGGCACTCACACACTGCAAAACCAGCAAAGCTACATAGCAATAAAAATGCTAGCAGCAGATAATGAATGGGAGACTTCAGAAATAAAGGAAGGAGACAAAATCACAGCTGACATGATAAGTATTTCCAAAATAATAGCAGGGGTCAGTCAGGCATTTTCATGCTTGCTCTCCTATCATTACATGAGGGTAAGGAAATACTGCCTGAAAGTAAAAGCTGATCTTTGGAAACTCATGAAAAAAAGAAAAAAAATCCGCTCTTCACTCACAATATATAATTAGCTCACGGTAATAATTGCCCTTGTGTGCCACTGAGGCCAAGTACTTTGTAAGATACAGTCAGTACAAAATACTTGTAGTTACCTATTTTGTAAGAGGGATACTAGTGGCAAGCTTCATGCTTTAGGTCAGTCTCTGTTAAAGACAAGGAGGAGACTTGATACACTGGCTCTTTCAGAGAGATTGAATGTTAGACCACAGAGACTTATTGTCTGATCCTGTATGGCAATTTCTACTGTAAAGAGAGAAAGAAGGATGTAGAAGGCTGGAGAATCAAGAGGAAACATGTAAGGAGTAGGAAAGAAGACCTATTATAATAAAACGGGAATAAAATAATGGTAAATAAAAAAGTTGAGCTGATGTTTAGGTAAACTCTCTCTTACTTTGTTTCTGTTTATTGTTTCTGTAGGACTCTACAGATGTTTTATTAAAGACTATTTACCTTTGTTTATAGAAATATGTTTTTGAGAATCTTATTATTTGACTTGGAAGCTACCTTCAGTGTTTACCTAGATGATTATCAATATTCAGTAAGTCTGACTTTGATTCCAGTTCCATTTACAGTTATATTGATTTATTCCTACAATTAATCAATCCTAGAAAGGAATGTCCAGCAACTATCTGAAGACCAGATACCATATGCTGTTACATTTGGAGAAAGTACATATTATAAAGCCCACTACTTGTGCACCAGCTGTAAAAAAAAAAGGAAATTATTTAATTTTTTTAAAAAAATCCTTATTGGACAAATATGACTCAAAGGTATTTAATTAACGGATAAAGTGGGAGAGATAGCATAAGGCTGATTGGCTATTCTGGACATCAAGTTAAACATTTGCTGGTGTTTGACCAACTTTTCTTTGATTTTGATTCTCATGTCTTTCAAGGTTCCTTTACCAGCCAGCCAGCCAGTCTCCAAGAAAGAAGGAACCGATTTAATCCGAAATACTAAGGCAAAGTTAATATTCTATGTATTGCTGAACAGTCTTAAACTGTAACTGGTGGTAGTTTTGACTGAAAATCTGAACAAAGTGTCACAAAGTGTATCAGTGTCATTGCATAGTATGCGTTTGAAGCAGAGCTATTCTGATCCATGTGTTAAAGTTATTTCTTTACAATATTTTCTGGACTGTCCTCAGACCAAGGGAACTTGATGTCTTTCCAAAATTCCTCCTTTTAAAAACTGCAGGTTGGAAACAGGATTCCTCCCCTCAAATCAAAAGTATTGACTGTAACATCAGTATGTCCACTCATCAAAGTAGTGCTCTGGTTTTCAGTTTAACTTGTAGCTTGTTGTTTTGAGTAGGGAGTGCCAGTGAAACAGGAAAACAGAAAACCTAGTCTGGGACAGAAATATTCTATGCACACATCCATCTCATTGAGTTACTCTAGTGCTTCTAAGTTTTGTCAGTGATAATGCAAGGCAGTAATTGCAACGTAAACAAGAGCAAATGTGTCTTTATTTGGGTTACTCAGCTTTCTATCCTACTGTTTTCTCCTTCATATTAGCCCCTATTCCATGCCCCAGGGCTCCTAACCATCTCCTCATTAAGGCATGCATTGTGGCTCCCTATCAGCCTCCTGCACTGCAACAATTAACCCATTATAGTACCAAGTACACGACTGTTGCAGCATTTATTCAGATTCATAATGTGCTCTCATTGCATGCCAGGTTTTAAAATTAATTTTGAAGGAAACAAGAGATGTGTTGAAACACGTTAGACTTTTCCAAAAATGGATCATGCCATAAATAATGAGGTTTTTCTAAAGAAAGGAAATGCAATAGATCTCGCTCCTCTGGTATCCGTAAATCATATTATCATCATTTCAGGGGGAGGGGTGTTATTTAAACTGGAGAAAGAGGAGATAATTTGGAAGTACTGAGGGGAACAGATTGGAGAAGAGGTGACTGCAGGTTGTACTGAAAATAGATCTACTGGGATGGACCGAGATCAGTAGTTGAGTCCTACACATACTGCTTTTATTATTAATCATTTTGTAGGGTCCTGTTTTAACACCTGCACTGCAGCAAAGGGAGTATATGCAAGTGAAATTTTCTGATTACACAAAGCTAGGAATAGTGTCTTGTTGTGCAAGCAGAGAAAAGGGAAGAAAAGGGATGGGATGGGACAAGGTGAAATCCCAGAGTGTAATCTCAAGATGGTACACTTCAGAAAACAAATAATGAAGCCGCAGGTTTAGGCACACAGTTTGGGTGGGCAGCATTGCTTCAACAGCCGGCTAAAAGAAGAAGTACAAGTTGGGTACTTAAAAATTTTGGATCACTTTCCTTCCTAATAAAAGGTGATCATGAGCCTTAGATACACTGTGCCTATATTAAAAAGAAAAAAAAAAAGAGTTTGATGAGGGAGAGTGGGAAGGGAAATGGTGGGTTTTTTCCTAGTTTTCATTGAATGATATTGCTCTGACAGAGTACAGGCAGACTGCACAACTTGGGTCACACATTTTATTGCATCCATGTGCAACACAATTATTTCAAACTGGGACAAGCACCAAGAAGGTGCACTAGTAGGAGGAGGAAGAGCTATCTAATATGGCAAACTAAAAGTCCTTCTCTTGTTTACACAAACAAAACAAAGCCTGAAAGGGAACATAACTTTGGTCTATAAATACACAAAGAGGGAGAAGAGCTATTTAAAGGATGATGTTGACATAAGAACAAATGGTTATAAAATGGCCATGAATAAACTCCAACAGGAAATTAGGAGGAAGCTGTGGAATGATATCCTGGAGCAGCCCTCCGACAGGAGCAAGGGAAGCAAGAAACTTCACTGGTTACGGCATGAAACTTGAGCACGTCATGAAACCAATTATGCAATGTGCAGTTGACAGCAAAAGCTGGGGTTTGAACTTGATGCAGGAGGCCCTTTTAAATCCTATTTCCTATGTTTCCAGGGGAAGCTGATTTAAATCGTCAGTAAGAGATGTCTTAGATACTGATAACAGTAATTAATACCTTACACTCCAGTAATACCCTTCCATCTAAAGATCACAAAGAACATTGAATACACATGGGAATTAAACATCTAAATATCTACCTGTGTTGTTTCTGTTGTTTTGCAGACAGGAAACTGTGATGCCCTGAGCAACTCTTTTGGATCACTTGGAAAAATCTGTAAAAATGAAGAATAGACCTCACAGATCTCCTAGTTTTAAGAATAAACCTGTAGTTTTGAAAATTGTCATTGTGTTTCCAAGGCTTTTTAATTCCAGAAAATGTATGAATTGTATACAATTGCTTGTACAAAGCTATAAGCCATATGCTGTTTAGCTTAAAATGTCAATGAGCAAGTCAGCAACACACGAAAATGAAGGTGTTTGTAAATGTTGCATTTAAAAAGCATTTAGAAAAATGAAAGCGGTCCTCTAAAGATGTGCGCATCTTCAAAATCAGAACAATGCAGTATTTCACAGCCATTAAATAATGTGTCACGTAGCTACAAACAAGAATCATATAGCTTGAAAAAAATGTTGTTTTCCTCTTGGGGAGTTGGAACAGAACCAGTTCCGTGTGTTAATCCCCACTTTGACTTCCACTGGGAAAGGTGCCAGGGGTGGCGAGGGATAGAGAGCAGTCGTTCTCTGGCTCTGCTCCCTGCCCTGAAACCCTTCCCTCCCAAACCTGCAGAACCCTAGCTGTACTTGACGGCATTCGAAGAGGCACACAGAAGAGACTGAACACATTGATTTGGCTGTTTCCTAAGGACTTAAAATCCTCTGTCTTATGCCTACTCTTCCACCTCCATCACATAGGAATAAGCCCTTAAGTCCATCTGACTTCCTGCTTTCACTATGCCGATCACTGGATAGTGAAGCGCAGTGTACAGTGATGCATTCAGAGGAAAAGCTGATTTACACAATTCCCAACCACCAATGTGCTCTTGCTTCTTCCACTGTCATGTCAGATGCCAGGTATGGTCCCAACAAAGGGCAGTAAGACCACTGCCTTCTCCATCAAATTCCTCCACTCTGTATCCTCTGCCTTTACAAACCCCAAGCAATGGTGAGCCAGATGGGCTTCCATATCTTTGTAGAGCCATACCCTGAAAGAACTGGCTGTGACCAGAAGAATATATATTCTAAGTCAAAGGGAGCCACATGTGTAGCTGAGCACAGAATCTGGCAGCAGGTGCTTGAAACAAGACCGAGTGCATTCTCAGGGTAAACCAGCCCTGAGGATGAAGACTCAATTAACTTGGGATGGGAAGCAGTGTTGTGCTGGGTGCAGGCATGGAAGGGGAAAGACACACAGAGAATCTGTCAGGCGTCTGAAAGCATCATCTCAAGCAAGTCAATTATTTCCCAGGTGACTAAAGTTTACATATGCCTCTTTGTAATTGGGAATATATGACCATGTAGGGGACTTATAGTTAGACTGCCCCCACCCTTCACATGCTGATGGTTCTTCTGGGCCATAATCTCTCCAGCGGGTAGAACACAGAGCCTTTTTTTCCCAAAGCTCAAAACAAGGAGGCCATGATCCTTATAATAAACATATAACAAAAAATATAATTCCTACATGCAAAAAGTCCAGGTTCTTCCCACAAAAATATATGCTCTGTTCAAGTCAAAGAAAATTGCATGTGTGTAGCTGAGCTCAGAAGCTGGCAAGGAGCCCACTTGTAACTAAGTCATGCATGTGAGGACAGAATAGATCCCATTGTCTCTTGAGAGCTGTTTAATTTTTCTTTGTTTTTCTCTAGGACATGTATTACCTAAACTAAAACCAGAATTTTTATCCAATGTTGTGTGTCTCTGACAGGTAGAGACACATTACATTGGATAAATTCTATTTCTTTTTAGATCAGTTACCACTTTAAAGACTGATGAGAGGAAATAATGTATGTCTACAATCTCTTCCTATAGACCTACCCAATGAAAGTTTAATCTGCTGTGGATCATGCCTAGGGCAGTCTCTGATCAAGTTCTGCCATGATTCATTTTATCCAAAACAGGGGGTGAAGAGTTTCGTCCTTTGAGTTCTCCTACAACTTTTTCAAGGCCACACTTTTCCACTAGAAAAGTGGTCCAGAGGGACTAGATGGTA